>NC_133789.1:12805022-12910112 GCF_003597395.2 Chelonoidis abingdonii
AGAGAGAGATATAACCAATAACTGCCACTATAGATGTCTATACCAGATATGTACAGCGGCTCGACGGGGTGGAATACCAACAGCAAAACGTAGGCTCTCTTGCTTGCAGCTGCCTGCAATCTAGTGATGTTCATTCACTAAACCTAACCACTACGGAGGGGAGGCCCCTATTATTTCTGTTTGATCAAATCCGTGCCTAACAAGCCAGCTCCTTGGAACCACTTGTGAATGACAACCTCCCACCATGGGCTCGCGCCTAAAGTGCTGCTTCTAGGTATAATTTTTTTCCACCCAAGAAGAAGAGAAGGCTAAACCGAATACAAGCTCCCACCAAGACATTCAGAAACAACAACTAAGTACCCCAGAGGAATGTTTGAATTAGCACAAATTGAAGAGAGAGAGCGCACAAACAACACACTAAAGGTGTCTATCCATTTTTTCTATACATTCCTGCTAGTGACCAATACCAGTGAGAACTTTGCTGCGAATCCAGGCGAGGTGAAGGATAATAAAATTCAGTTATCGACGCCCCTCACCCCCATCGAGTGCTCGCCCTGACACGAATCGAGTCCCTAACAAGGAGAGGAAGATAACTCAAATCTCGCTGAGGAATCAGCCACGGCGCTGAGCTAGTAGAGATAGTTAGTCCATATGAGAGCATAGCGCCCTTCATCTCTAGCCACGTTAGAAGGCTGTCCATTGTGGAGATAAGTGGCCTGCGCTGGCAGGAGGTACAGACCTAGATGATACGATGGTCTTCTCTAAAACCATTCTGCGCAGTCTTCTTGACTATGCGACCATAATTGGCGATGCCGCCGGAAGTGACACTCACCGGGCAGCTTGGCGGAAGAGCAGGAGAGAATGATTAATGGTTATTGAGAGGCATTCAGATACCGTAGTCCTCTTTCAAATTCCTTGCGTTCCATTCCCATCAGCTGGTGGGAGGACTGAAGCCGTGTACGCCCAGGCTTTGTGTTTCCATCATTCCGAGGTGAATTACTCCAAGCACTTTTAGGCAAAAAGCTTGTGGGCGGGCGGCGGGGCGCTCTTCCACTCCCACCAGGCCGCGCCCAGAGCGCGCTTCTTGCAAAACCTTAGTCATCAGTCTGCCTACTCCAGTGGAGGGATATATACTAAGACTGAGAATCCCCAGCCAGAGAGAGGAGAGGGGCGGAGGACAAATAGCCCAATGGATGTGACACCAAAGGGGTATTGAGGGGGCCTTTTCTATTTTCTACAAGGCATAAAAGACTTAGAAGCGGAGCTCCACTAACACATTGCTGGACTTTGATGGATCGTTCTCTATCTTGAGTTTAAATTATTAAGAGGAGCCTGACTGCAAACAAAGACTTGGCGTGCACCTCAGTATTTTTCTAGCCTATAAAATTAGAGAGATTTTTATAAGGCCATAATAGCATCAATGTGTCATCAACTAAATAAACTTTGGTCCAAACTTGAGCCATCACCTGCCACCAATGTACCTTTTAGTTTTTAGAGCACCTATGCTATTACCGATGCAGGGCACGAGATCTGCTGCAGCCTCGGCCGGGTTTGACCTCATAAGCAGACTAGGGATGCTTATGACATTGTCTCTCAAATCTGTGTGTATAGTTTTGACGCGTAATATGGCGTGGCCAAGGCCAGGCTAGGCGACTCCAGTGAATAGGAGTGCCTATGAGAGCTGTGACACACCTTGCGCGAGACGCGGCCACCACGACGGCTCTGCGCTAGCGCCAGGGAAGGCTCCCATTCTCCCAAGTGTTAGATCAACTGGCACCACTAATCCCCCATAAGACCTGTATTCCTTATAACTATCTCCAGAAACCATTACCGATGCCTCGAATTGCGAGGACACACCCTCAAGATTCTCTAAACAATCAAGGCAAGATCCCCCACAGAGGAACGCCATACTCTTTCATCCTAACTCAGTCCCTGATTCTACTCCCGAGGGGCATGCCCAACTAGAGAGCCACGCGTTTTAGGATATCTAAATCCAGAATATCAGAGGCCCGAGTGCCGCGGACTTCCCACACCCAGACTCAGTTGCTGCTTTTTGTAATGTCCTGCATGTAGTATGCATAAAAGCTAGCGCATACACAATGCCTGGTCTTTTTTTGCAGTGAGAAAGTCTCCCTGCAGTTGCCGTTTTCTTCTCTCTGGCAGCCCCAGCCAGGCACAGTGGATCACTCAAAAAGCACCAATGCGATGACTGATAGTGTGAAGGAAGCAGCAGAGTATCATTTCTCTGGCTGGCGCGAGACTCACACATAGCACACAGGACCCTAGTGCAGGCACAGGGCCTACACAGAGACTACACTGCCTGGGCATAATAGACGCGCGCGACCAAGTGCTTGCTTTCACAGAAGGAACAAGAGGCCTTGGCAGCAGCAGCGGTTTGGCGGTCCCCTCCTCCTGTCAGCACAAGAGGAGAGTGATGTCTAGGACTCCTGTGGAACTTTTCCCTGGAATACAGGGCATCTGAGAATCATAGTATAGACTCCAAATACAGCCAACACACGGTGACCTATGTAAACATAGCACTGAGGGAGCAGAAGTTTCTGGACACACCACTCATTCCGAGCGAGCTTCTTCATGTTTCTGGACAACAGACCATGAGTTATGCATTTGACGGGGCTGATTGGATTCACAAAGCAACGTACAGGGAACCATGCACAGCACGCCAGTCAACAGGTGGCACAAAAGAGCCATCTGTTCATCGGCACCCGCGCAGGACCGCCGCTGAGCTGCCTCAGTTTGGGGGCGCCCGCCTGGCCTTAAGCATTCATAGGGTATTACAAATGAGCTGGCCCATTATAACCAGCCTATGGAGAGCCACGCCAGGTCCACCTCACAACCCCTACTGACTTGGTCCTGGGGGTAAAGCAACCCCCATGGCTGGCTAAGAGGGCTGTGAGACCCTCTCACGCAGACCTGGACTGATACCAGACAACTGAGCTACCCAGAGCTGGGGCTGGGACTGTAGCTGCTAGTGTCACTATACTGAGGCATCTAGAGGGAGTATACCACATCCGCCCTGTCGCTCCTACAGGCTGCGGATCGCGCTGCTGTCTCCACTTAGTCGCGCGAGAGCTGACTGGCACTGAGAGATAGGAACTCCACGGCTGGCGTGAGACTGGAGACTTTCCACCTTGGCAAGGAGCTGGTGGTTGGATCACGCGCTTCAGGAGCGGGCGGAGCAGGCTGAGCTGCATCAGAACCGCCACTGCATCGTGGAGGGTCCCACTGCTTGCTCCCGCGCCTTAGAGCACTTATACTAGTGTGTCCCCTGCCACTAGCTCCACTCAGCTCAACTCCTCTGTGCCGGCGGCAAGGTAGAGTGCTCAGGCTTGGTATGGGGGCTTGAGGACCTCCGTCTTGGCAGGAGCTGGTGGTGAAACCAGAGTGGAGCACAGCCGGCTCCGAGCTGCTCACCCACCAGCCACTCTCTGGCAAGAGGGCCAGCAAGCGGACCCCAGCCGGGTCCCACTCAGCAACCTACACTGCTGGCCTGGGGAAAGGAACCAGTGCGGGGCGTCGGGCTGAGGACCGTCCACTGGCAGGAACTGGTGGAGTGAGAAAACCAACCAGAAGACTGAAGAGTGAGTACAGAACTGTGACAACTTCTGCATCTGGAGGTAGCTGTTGCTCGCGGGGCCCACTTGTCAATCCTGGGCCAGCCGTGGGTGCGCCACTGTAGCATCCAGACCTTGGGTTTTATCGCCCAAAACTTTTGCTTTGTTCCAAGTGGGGGTGCCCACATGCTCTTCCACTTCACTTTGCTAATCCTGGTTGGAGTTCAGGGCATGTACCCCTCTTGTCCACAGACAGAGAGATTCTCACCAGCATTCCAGCCGCTGCTTCAGCCCACCAGGCTAGCACAGCACCACCTTTGGATCTACACCTACAGCTGACAGAGAATCTATGGCGTTTTCCAGCCGCTGACAGTTCTCACTGACTCATTTAGCACTTCTGCTTATCTAATCTTTGGGTTTATAACGGCAGCAAAGACTGTGTGCAGGGCTTAAGTGAGGCTAAATACGCGTTGTCCCACCATAGACATTGCATAAATCTAGAGCAAGGAAAAGCACACGGCGAGGAGGGGGAGTCACAGGGGGATACTAACTAATAAGACTGCAGGTTTATTATTTTAAGGGTAATTAAATAAGACGTTCCTCTGAAACATTGTGGCGTAAAACCTTTTTACTTTAGCATATATACAGTAGTGGTTTATAACTTACCAGACTTATAGAGAAAGACCCTTCTAAAAACATTCAAGAATGTAATTACCTATAGGCAATGCACGAAGACCTTACAGTATAGAGTGGTATTTAGAGCAGTGACATAGGACAACCACGATAGCGAAGTTTCGGACCGCCCGTCAACAAGCTTCCTTTGTCACACCCAGCAATCACCGAACCAGAGAAGTATAGTCCATGGGGTAAACTGTGTACCTTTTTTGCCCCCGCCCTTGTGCTTGACTCCTTCCTTCCTGACGACTTGGTGTTTCAATTTTCGCCTCTGGCTTACTCCTGCCTTCTTGTATATCTCTCTGTACCCTGACCCAGCCTCACTTGATCTGCACCTGTTCATCGCGTTTTTCTGCGCTCACGTTGTTCTCCCTCTTTCCTGACTCTACCTGATAACCTGACCCAGATCGACATTAAGTATACATAAGAATGAAGCCGATATAAAGGTACTGACCAACGGCAGAAGATCGACCACTTTATTTGATCATTAACCTGTTTATGCTGGTTCTCATCTGTCCCCTGATGAGGACAAGTTTGCATTGGCTACACTGTCCAGTTAGACAGATACGGGTCTGGATGGACCTTTTAGATCATGATCCATACGGTCATCCATTCGTCCAGTGAAGATGACCTACCTTAAACGACAGTGGGTGGTGCGCACTAGCACAGGTAATTTAATTATATATATATCTATTTAGGGTTGTGTTTCCAGAGGGACGCGAATACTTAGGGACAAGGAGTCCAGCGATCAAAGGATTTCTGCCAACCATCTCCACATCACCTGCTTACTGAGAGAGTCAGAGGCTTTAGGGTTTGACATCAATTCTCTTACCGCAGTGTGAGGGCTTAGGTTCCTGCTAATTTAGCCTTATTAAATTTTTTGGGGGTTAGGATGAAAGAGAATACAGACTTTAGACTTCAATGAAATGATCTGGAGTTCATCTTTAAACCACTGATTATATTTCGTCCCAGCCCTCTTCAACCACCATCACCTCAGATGAGCCCACGGAAGATCCACAGTATTAACTGATATGTGCAGTATAAAGATAACTTCCTTTGTATTTGTTTATGAAACCTGAGCCCGGCATTTCATTTCGTTGAGTAGCCACCTACGTCTCTTTATTATTATAGAGAAAAATAATAAAAAAAAAAAACTAAATTAAGGGTTTTAAGAATAAAAATTAAATTTATTTTTCCCTTTTCCTTATTTCACTTTCTCCATCATCCTAATCTCTATTGATTTTTTATAGTCTCCTCTATTCATTATCCCTCGCTTAGTTCTTTCCCTCTTTTTTTCTCAAAGATGCAATGGATCCTAGTTCTCTTTACTCTTCTCATATGGGACCGTTCCAACGCGGCCACTATCAGATATATAGTTATGCCCTTCTCTTGCATCTTCTTTGTCGCCATCGAGCCGCCACGTCTCTGACTGAGAGACTGCTAGAGCAGCTGCTCTAGGACCCTGGCCATGAAAAGTACTCACCTGGAAAGTGAACCCTGGCTCAAGTCCCCCTGCTGAAAGGTGAGAAACGAGCTTTGGAACAGGTATAGAGGCACTTACTCCGCATGAGCGCCCTCTAGGCCTCTGAGCCTAAATGGAGATATTCTGATTTGCAGTGGCTCATAATCTCCAGTTACCCCAGCGCAAGACTATTCCAGTGTGAATAATAACATTGACAGCACTGTTGAGCGTGAAGACTCTGCACAGTGAGGTGAGAGACACGGGGCTGCTCCCCACTGCTGGATCATGTCAGACGATTTAATTCACAGTGGGAACAGATTCAACAGGAGAGACGAGGGAGCCACACCAGAACCTCATAACCCGTGAGAGAAGCAACTCACTCGAGGGGGCAAACCCTGCTCAGAGCCGTTCGGCCCTCCCAGTTCACGCACAAGTAATCTATAAAATTTGCAAAATGTATTGTCAAAATAATGCACTAATTATAATCACGCAGTTTTCAATTCTTTGTAAGTTATTTCAAATACCTGTCACCAAGTAGGTCCTTAGAGCAATACAGACACACTACACAAAATATATCACTCCAGAGCAGAGAGTTATAATAAAACCCCTATTGAAACAGCCAGTTCCATGTTCTTCTGATCCCCCTTCCCACTTGCGCACAGAGCCAAGCCGGGGGTGCCAGAGACCTCACAACCTCACTCGGTCTCAAGACACACATTCCGGCCCCCCTCCAATAAGCCATACCCGAATGGCTCACCCAGCCACACACAACAGAACCCTCCATGCACAGACCGTGCACTAGCCCCTTACCCAGACCCGCACCGCCCTCAGAGCCAAGGGATCAGAGGAGAAACACAGCTGATGCTTAGAGTCACAGGCTTGCAGAGCTTCCTGCACACTGACCTTTCCTTCCATCAGGGCCATGCTGAACTGCCAGCTGCCAGGGTTTGTTTAACAGCAGAGCTAAGCCTGTAATAATCTTGCAAGACACTAACAATAAAAAGAAACTGCTAGGGGTACAATCATAGAATAAAGAGGGTTGGGAAGGACCTCAAGGAAATCATCTAGTCCCACTCCCGTTTGGTCCCATCATACAGGATCTGAAAGGCTGACAAATAGGCACTTGGCAGTAATTGGCTGGTTATCAATATAAGGACAGTGTTCAGGAATGTAGGACCTGCTCTTGAAAATAAGTCATTGGGCTCTTGTTATACAAAGTTGTTAGCTGAGAAGATGGAAGTATCTCGGAGAATCCTGGAAGGAGGGATCCAGATTTATCAAGGATTATAAAAATCCTGCCAGAGCAGGGCGGCCTCTAGCACAGCAAAAACAAGCAGGTATTTGAGGACAGCCCATTGCAAAGCAGACAGCTTGGGCAGGGACGAGCTGGGAGCTGAGAAAACAGGGGCCCTGGGAAGCTGTAGTTTCCTTGGTTATCTCTCTGTCTTTAGACCAGCCCTGAGCAGAGAAAGAACTACAATTTCCCAGCACTTCTGGTGCTAAAACAGGAAAAGGGGGGAGGAGGAGGAGGGAGTATGGAAAGCTGAAAAATGTCATGCTGCACGCTGCTGTGAAAGGAAATAGCCTCTACTGCTAGATGTCAGGGTGGTATTTATGAGACTGGGCCAGTGTGCGAAAGGAGAGTATAGGCTTGGCCAGATACGCTCTTATCAAAAACATCCCCTAGACTGGATTAGTGGATACTGGTGTGAACCTCTTCCTTCGCAGATCCTGACCCACACACACCCATGCTAGCCCCAGCCCTGGGCATCATCCTCCCCACGACCTGCCACCCCCACTGCCACCTCAGATCCTGCTCACCTCCATCACAACACACACGAAAGGCACATGCGCCTCCACTCTGGCACCTGACCCCTTCCCCCCCACCAGTGCCCCCATACCCACACACACCCTGCCACCGAGCCCTGGCTTTGCCTTCTACCCGCACCCCTGCACCCCAGCCCTGGCTCTCCCCCACTCACGCTGCACACCTCCTTCCGCCCAAGCCCTGTGCACTGGTAACTGCTCCCAGGGCGGGTCATTCAGCAGGAATTTTGGATGGGCACAAGAACACAGACAGGATTGGTTCCATATGGTTACAGAACTGCAGTAAAGTGAAACAATGTTCACTTGTGTGATTGGAGGGTATCTGAGGTGCAATATAAATAAGACTGTCCTCCATAAATGAGGAAAAGTTGAGGTGCCTTTATTATCTTATTGTTCCACTCTTTTTCTATGGAATTGCCAATGCAATAACCACTGTCTTCCTTTAAACAAACAAACAAAAAAGAGAGGGCAATGGCTGTTGAAAATAGCAATTCCAGCCCTAATAAGCACTGGAAGCATTTCCTGCTCAATTTTATCCCACTTTTTCATACAGCAAGTTACAGTGGATCAGTATATTGATTTGGAGAAATGAAGTAACAGCTGCCCATACCTGAGCTTGAGCACTCCTGAATGTTGAGGTGTTCAAAGCTGGAAGGCAGGTGCTAGATTCCCTTTCTGAATATTAGCTAAACCTGGAAAGGAAGAGTCAATTTCTGCTTCTATGGCTCTGAAGTGGAAATCCTCCTACGTGCCTGGTACTGTATCTAAAGCTGCCCAGGTCCAGTAGAGCCTCCCCTCCTTTACTTTTCATTTTAAATTCTGGTGGGATCCACATACCTCCCTTGCCAGGCTTCAGATAGAGAGGGGCACTATCCATTTAGTCCACGCAATTCCTTCTTTGGGGGCTGCAAGGTGAGGTCACACTAGTATCCCGAAGCTAGTCTGGGGATGTCTTCTGAAGGGGATATTTGGGCCAACCAAACCCACATTCCGTGGCATCACATCAAATAGTGACATTTTCCTTTACTTTGCGCTAATTAGGCCCAGCCACTAACTTCTGGATTCATTTGAAAGCATCTTGCTGTTGGGTTTCCCAACACCATCCAGCATCTCTGTCAATCATCTAACATTGACTGACGCGAGGAGGTATGGCAGGAACTTGAACAGATCATTAACAAAACCCAGTTGTGGGCAGAGAATGTCCAAAATTGCTTCAAACCTGCTTAGGGTCTGTTTTTACGTCCTCTGTGTGATATGCAGCACAGCTAACATATGCAGTCTCCTTTATTTCTCATTTGGTTTGAGCCACATGTGATGTGCTGTATTGAGCAGAGCTATCAGGTTAGGATCTTAGTCTCTTCATGGGCATCTCCACAACCAAACACTAAGATGTCATTATAAATAGCAATTTTCTAACTCAGAAAGTGTTGCTGTCAACATGGGGGAATCCCCTATTAGACCTTGTCCTTACAGATAGAGGGGAACTGATTACAGAACTAAAAATGGTAGCTTAGGTACATGATCATGACTTGATCATATTTATAATGTGCTAGCAGAATAAAGCCAAGACCAGCAATATATGTACTTGGTGTCTAACAGGGCCAATTTCATAAACCTAACAATTATTATGAGCTAAATCAGATAAGAAAGAATTTAAATTAGAAAAATGTGAACGTTAATTGGGAATCGTTAAAAAACTACTTACTAGATGCCCAAAGAGCCATAATTCCACAACTGAGAAAGAAGGCTATGCTAGTTAAAAGACTGGCCTAGTTTAGAGAGGAATGAAGGCAGCTATAAATAAACAAAACAAATGGAAGAAAGGGGAAGTTGATAGTAATGAAATAAACCAGAAGTTAGGAATTGTAGAAAATTGATAAGGGAAGCAAAGGGACACAAAGAGAACTCTATGGCCAGCAGAGTTAAGGACAATAAGGAGTATTTTAAACACTTTAGGAATAACAAGAATCCTGACAATGGTATTGGTCTATTACCCGATGGAAATGGTAGTATTATCAATAATAATGCAGAAGAGGCAGAATGTTCAATAAATATTTCTGTTCTATATTTGGGGGGAAACAGAATTCTTTTCATCCTACTAGGATTTATGGAGGATGTTAAACAGAAGTTACTAAAGTCAGATATTTGTAAAATCAGCAGGTCCAGAAAACTTGCATCCAAGAGTTGGTTGAGGAACTCACTGAACTGTTAATGTTGATTTCATTAAGCCTTGGAGCACTGGGGAAGTTCCAGAAGACTGTGAGAAAGCTACTATTGTGCCAGTTTTTAAAAAGTTTAAGCAGGATGGCTCATCATAGGCCTGTCAGCCTGACATCAGTCCTAAGCAATATAACAGAGTGGCTGATACGTCTATTAATAAAGAATGACAGGAGGGCAATATAATTAATGCAAGTCAACAGGGGTTTATGGATAATAGATCTTGTCAAATTAACTTGATTTGATCAGAAGTTTGACTGATAAAGATAATAGTGTTGATGTAATATACATAGACTTCTGAGGCATTTGACTTAGTACTCCAGAACATTTTGATTAAAAATTTAGAATGATATTAAGTTAACATGGCACATATTAAATGGATCAAAAAGTGGCTAATTGATAGGTCTCAATGTAATTATAAATTGGGAATCATCATCAAACTGGTGTGTTTCCAGTGGCATCTGTGGGGATCAGTTCTTGACTCTATGCTATTTAACATTTGTATCAATGACCTGGAAGTAAACATGAAATCATCACTGACAAAGTTTGCAGATACGACAAATTGGAGGAGTGGCAAATAATAGAGAGGAGAGGTCACCAATTCTGATCAATCTGGATCACTTGGCAAACTGGGCACAAGCAAACAGTATCCATTTTAATACAGCTATATGTAAATGTATATGTCTAGCAACAGGGAACGTCGGACATACTTACAGGATGGGGGACTTTATCCTGGGAAGCAGCAACTCTGAAAAAGTTTTTGGGGTCATAGCAGATAATGGGGGGAGGGATAGCTCAGTGGTTTGAGTATTTAGCCTGCTTAAACCCAGGTGTACTAGAGTTCACCGGGGCTCGACCCTCTTCGGGGTGGAGGGGAGCCATGCCGGCTCACTACACCCCGAGGGGTCGGGGGGATTAGTTTGGCCCAGGGTCTCCCTCGGTAGCCTTTGCGGGAGTCGCCTGAAATGTGGTTAGTCTGGCCCTGGCTCCGGCGGGGCAACAACTACTGAGTCAGGAGGCTCAGGCCCTTAGGCAGGGCTGAGCAGTAACAACAGGCTTCGGCCTCCTCAGGCCAGGGAGAGGGGGAGTCCGCCACCCAGGGTTGGGTGGCAGGGGGAGACGCAGGCCCTCCCACTCCACTGCGTCCCAGCCTGGGGTCCTAGCAGTGGCTGACAATTCGCTGCTCAGTCAGCGGGGATCCTGGCCGCAACATACTGACATAGGCTCTGGTAAGACTGCAGCCAGACTTGGCTGCTCCCGGGCTACTTTCACACTCCCCCTCGGGCTCTACCTGGGTCCTGGTGTTGGCCTCTGGGGGGTCCAGGAACATGGGTTTGTCAGGGCCAGGGTTGGTTGGCAGGTCTGGCAACTCCTCCGGGTAGCGGGCACGGGGCAGCTCTGGCCAGCCACCTCGGGCCACAGGAGCTTCCCAGTCTTGGGTTCCCCTAGGGACATCTGCTGTCTCCAGCAGCTGGGCTCCTACTGAGCTCTGAGGGCCGGCCTTTATAGTTCCGGGTCACCACCTGACCCTCTGAGGGGCGGGCTCAGAGCTCTCTAGCTCCACCCACTCTGGCCTCTAGATGGGCTCTTCCTCCTCCAGGGTGGAGGGGAGCCACACCACCTCACTGCATCAGGGTTGTGAGTTCAATCCTTGAGGGGGACCACTTATGCACCTGGGACAAAATCAGTACTTAGTCCTACTAGTGAAGGCAGGCTGCTGGACTCCATGACCTTTCAGGGTCCCTTCCAGTTCTGAGATAGTTGTATATAAAATCAGAAACATGAACTCCCAGTGCAATGCTGTGCCCTAAAGGGCTAATGCAATCCTTGGATGCTTTAAACAGGGATAGGAGTAGAGAGGTTATTTGACCTCTGTATTTGGCACTGGTGCAGCTGCCACTGGAATCCTGTGTCCAGTTGTGGTGCCCACAATTCAGGAAATAAGTTGATAAAGTGAAGAAGGTTCAGAGAAGAGCCATGAGAATGATCAAAGGATTAGAAAACCTGCCCTCTAGTGATAGACTCAAAGAGCTCAATCTATTTAGCTTAGCAAAGAGAAGGGAAGGGGTGACTCATTTACACTCTGTATCTGCTTGGCAAGTAAATATGGAATAAGGGGCTCTTCTGTCTAGCAGGAAAAGTGTAACAACTCGATGGCTGGAAATTGAAGCTAGCCAAATTCAGACAGGAAATAAGGTTTTAACAGTGAGAGTAATTAAACCTTGGAACAATTTGCCAAGGGTCATGTGGAGTCTCATTCACTGACAATGTTTAAATCCAGACTGGATGGTTTTCTAAAAGATCTACTCTAGGGATCACTTGGAGGAAGTACTCTGCCTTGTGTTTTACAGGAGGTCAGACTACTTGATCACAATGATCCCTACTAGCCTTGGAAGCTGTGAATCTAGAAATGTCATCTGCAATGACATCACACCCTGGTTTCCCTCTAACACGTCCTGGTGACTCTCTGCAGTTCTCTGGTGCTAGAAGAGTACCAAAATGGTGTTCTCAGCCATCTATAGCTGCCAAATGGAGAGCAGAAGGTCATCAAAGAGCTGCTTTTTTCTTCCATTTTCACCTGGTAGAACCCATATTTGGCATCTCTCAATTGTTACTAAAGCATTTTAGAGCTTTTCCAAGGTGCAAGTCATTGATACGTATGTGGAGTTTCTGATTTCTTTTTTAAATGACTGCTCCACTGTGGATCCAGTGTCTTTGTTCTGTAACTTTCTTTTAAGATTCCAGCTCCACAAACATGCCCAACTAGCTTTTAGGGTCCGCGGCATCCAGTACACATACGGTGCCGGAAAAAAAGAAAGCTGAACGGGCTCCATGGTTGCCGTGCTATGGCGTCTAGCAGGGCAATCCAGGGAAAAACGGCGCAAAAGGATTGTCAGCTGATGTTTTCCCGGAGGAAGGAATGACTAACGACATTTACCCAGAACCACCCGCGACAATAATGATTCAACCCAGAATTCCAAGGGGCAGGGGAAGACTGCGGGAACTATGGGATAGCTACGGAAGAGCTACCCACAATGCAACGCTTCAGAAATCGACGTTAGCCTCGGACCATGGACGCACAATGCCGAATTACTGTGCCTAGTGTGGCCGCATGAAATCAAATTTATAATATCAGTTTTATAAAACCGATTTTAGCTAATTCAATATTATCCCGTAGTGTAGACGTGGCCTTAGAGGCCTACAAGTGGGGCTGGCTATTGCATTGTATAGCACTGCATCATCTGCCACCTGGCCCAGCCTGCCTTCCTCTCAATCCGCTCAGAGCAGAGGCACGAGGTGTTGCAGTTATTTCAAAGTCTACTTTGTGGTGCTTGCCCTTGCATGGCCATGTCAGCATGCCCCATCCCACGCCGGGCACTCATTGGCCACTGGTGATTTTAGCTGGGAGTTGCTTCAGCAGTTTGGGGGATTTATCTGGTACAATTTTGCAGTGATCTGTGCAGCTCGTTCTGGTGCAGGCAGAGCCTGTGTCTTCGCTGGGGGCCTGGGTGATGCTAGACGATTGAGTTGTGAAAACCACTTTTTTCCTTTGCTCTGCACAGCCCCAGCACAGTGCGTGGTGCCTCAGACAATCTGTGCCATTGTCACTCCCCACCAGTATACGGTACAGGGCTGTTTCCAGCGCTCTTTACAGAGTGATTTAGCTTTTTGCAATAAGCTCCTGTGGCATCATGGACTGGACAGTTGCCTTTTCTTTTTTAATTTCCCCACAATAGAGGTATCGCTTGCCCTTCTTTGTGGATCGCTGCTGTGTTTCTTTGTTTACACTGTGTTTGCCTTTATTCTGTGTATGGTGAATATCCTCCTCTATTTCTACTGCTTTCCATTTCCATAGTTGTTCCTTTGTTCACTGCTGCAGTGGATATCAACTGCCTGATTCAGTTCCAGCTATAACTGTTGCAAAGTATATGCTCCAGTTTCAGTATATTTGGCATCTAAAATTATAGAGTGTTTAACTGGTTTGTCAGCAAGTGTGTCAGAATTGCATGATGAGGGTAAACAATGCAGCCTAATTACATGTGATTACTCGATTGCTATTAGCCAGGACAGGCAAGGATGGTGTCCCTAGCCTCTGTTTGCCAGAAGCTGGGAATGGGTGACAGGGGGATAGATCACTTGATGATACCTGTTCTGTTCATTCCCTCTGGGACATCTGGCATTGGCCATTGTCTGAAGACAGGATACTGGGTTAGAGGGACCATTGGTCTGACCCAGTATGGCCGTTCTTATGTTCATAGTAGTCTATTGTTTGTTTCCTTTTGAACTGAGGTACAAAGTAGACCTCTGATTGATTATATTTCTTTTAGGCAAAAAGTATTATTGTACAGCATCTAAAATTTAGTTAGTTCTTGCCTTTCTTCTCTGCTAGCTGAAAGTGTTGTAGTTTTGCAAGTAGTCATAGAATATCAGGGCTGGAAAGGACCTCAGGAGGTTCTAGTCCAACCCCCTGCACAGAGCAGGACCAACCCCAACTAAACCATCCCAGCCAGGGCTTTGTCAAGCCGGGCCTTAAAAACCTCTAAGGAAGGAGATTCCACCACCTCCCCAGGTAACCCACTCCAGTGCTTCACCATCCTCCTAGTGAACTAGCATTTCCTAATATCCACCCTAGACCACCCCCACTGCAACTTGAGGCCATTGCTTCTTGTTCTGTCATCTGCTACCACTGAGAACAGTCTAGATCCATCCTCTTTGGAACCCCCCTTCACGTAGTTGAAGGCAGCTATCAAATTCCTCCCCTCATTCTTCTCTTCTGCAGACTAAACAATCCCAATTCCCTCAGCCTCTCCTCGTTAAGTCATGTGCCCCAGACCCCTAATTATTTTCTTTGCCCTCTGCTGGACTCTCTCCAATTTGTTCACATCCTTTCTGTAGTGGGGGGCCCAAAACTGGATGCGATACTATAGATGTGGCCTCACCAGTGCCAAACAGAGGGAAATAATCACTTCCCTCACTCTGCTGGCAATGCTCCTACTAATCCAGTCCAATATGCTGTTAGCCTTCTTCGCAACAAGGGCACGGTTGACTCATATCCAGCTTCTCGTCCACTGTAATCCCCAGATTCTTTTCTGCAGAACTGCCGCTCAGCCAGTCGGTCCCCAGCCTGTAGCAGTGCATGGGATTCTTCCATTCTAAGTGCAGAACTCTGCACTTGTCCTTGTTGAACCTCATCAGATTTCTTTTGGCCCAATCCTCTAATTTGTCTAGGTCACTCTGGACCCTTTCCCTACCCTCCAGTATATCTACCATCAGTGAACTTGCTGATAGTACAATCCATCCCATCACCCAGATCATTAATAAAGATGTTGAACAAAACCAGCCCCAGGACCAACCCCGGGGGCACTCCACTTGATACCAGCTGCCAACTAGACATAGAAATGTTGATCACTACCCATTGAGCCCAACAATCTAGCCAGCTTTCTATCCACCTTATGGTCCATTCATCCAATCCATCCTTCTTTAACTTGCTAACAAGAATACTGAGGGAGACCGTATCAAAAGTTTTGCTAAAGTCAAGGTATATCACATCCACCACTTTCCCCATATCCAAAGTGCCAGTTATCTCATCATAGAAGGCAATCAGGTTGGTCAGGCATGACTTGCCCTTGGTGAATCCATGTTGACTGTTCCTGATCACCTTCCTCTCCTCCAAGTGCTTCCAAATGGATTCCTTGAGGACCTGCACCATGATTTTTCCAGTGGCAGTGGTGAGGCTGACCAGCCTGTAGTTTCCAAGATTCTCCTCCTTCCCGTTTTTAAAGATGGGCACTACATTAGCCTTTTCCAATCATCTGGGATAGGGGCAGGCAAACTTTTTGGCCTGAGGACTCCCCTGCCCTCTATCCAGCCCCCACTGCCTCTGTCTCTCCATTTTCATGAAACATGTCATAGTCTCCATTTTTCTCCCAGATTGTGTGAATTGTTTGAAATCTTGAAAATGTTAAAGGGGTGGGAAAACCATTTCCCACCCATCTCAGTCTTTCACCTGTAGGTCACCAACTTGCATCCTGCCCAGCTCAGCTGGGATTAAAAGTCATTCCCACCTAATGGAGCTGTGGCTCCCACATCACAAAATTACCATGATGCTTTGCTCTCAATTGTGAGCGCAGTATAGTCAATCCCACCTGTTCAAAAATCAGGCCCAACAATGATGATTTCAAAAAAAATAATCTTTTAATTTAACCCAACTCAATTTAGTTCCCATCTGTTTTTTGAGCCATAATCACAAGACTCCAAGAGCTGGATTTTTTAAAAAAAGACACTGAATAGCGTGAGCATTGGGAAAATTGTGTCCCTGACAGGCTGGAAACTGAGGGAGATGATGTCTTGCCCGATAAAGAGCCTTCAAGGACTGAGCAATAGCGATTAGGAGCATTTTGGGCCTTAAACACCTGTAAAAGCCAGTGCAAGGCCCTCCTGCCCCGCCATTGACAGAGGAAGATTAAGTCCCAGCAATGTTTCCCTCACAAAAAAACTCAAGATCAATCCTAGAGCATTTCAAATGGGTCCATTTTCCCTTAATTGTGACCCTTTAATTAGGTACCTGGATGAATTCACTTAGATACCACAGATGTGGGTGCAACAAATCCAAATCCATAGTGTCTAGAAATTGAAGTTGGAAATGGAAGTTTAGTGCCAGCCCATAACACACACCCGGCCTCCGACTGCTTCCCTGAGCCACAGAAGGGTTCTTCCCGAAGGTATATTTGCTTGTGTATTGTCCAGGCTGCCTTTAAATGACTGGCAGGTGATGGTTTATGCTGGGTGTAATCTAATGCTCCCCTCACCACAGGCTCACTCTAAGGCGTGTGATTGTGGGGGCCCTAATGGACACCGTATAGAGGCTTGATTTTCAGCGAGAGGGTGCTCAGCACTTTCTGAAATTAGGGACCTTTGAGGAGTCTCCAGCTGGGCACCCCAAAATGGAGGCAGCCACTCATCACACTTGAGAGGCTTGGCCTATAGAAGCGAGCAGGAGCCTGCCCAGAACTCCTGACCTCACCAGGAGCAAGCTCTTGTTCTTGCTCTTTCAAAGGGACAAGGACTGAGGAGGGGAGGGTGGGCTGGACCTCAGAACTTTCCCTTCCCACGATAGCCGGGTCTGTTCCCACTGTCCTCTTTCTCCTCCCTGATCACAGGAACTTTGTCTTTCCACATCAGCTCTGTTTTTTGGAGGAGGATGTGATTTTTAAATTTTCCCATTCCTGGGAAAGGCTGGCAGAGCTGCCTGCCAGCCAGTGGGAGGTGGGAGCTGGCGCTGACCCATGGGAGGGTACAGCTGCACTCTGTGAGTATGCAAATCCCCTGTTAGCAGCTCTGCCAAGTCTCACTAGTGTGGGGAAAGCAAGACTCCGCATGCATTTTGGAAACAGCATCTCACTCTTCCAAGGAAAGTTTCTGCTGTGCTGAAAATCTCACTGTGCTTATAATGGGCACAGCCTGGGAGCCCTGAGTTATGTATGCAAATCATATGCATTTATGTAAATTACAGAGAGAATAATATTATCACAGGCCGTATAGAATAGGTTCCCTCCCATAGCAAATCACTCGGTTGTGTTTTCTAAACTAAGAGTGACATTGCTTTGAACTGCCCATGTGAACATAACATTTCTATTTTGATACATTTAGCACAAAAGAGCCCCGATTCCCCACACACACATCCTTGTCAGTAACTTTATTCAGCTTGTTTTCATGATGAAGTGAAACAGATGCCATAGCCCAGGCACTCCCCCCGCTGGCGAATATGTCGTGTGCAGTGCCCAGACAAAGGGACGCAGGCAGATGCCAAATCACTTCACACCCATGATAGAGTCCTGAGTCACCCAAACATCAGCAACCCTCGAAGATGGGCTCAGCTTAGCAAAATGGTGTTGCTGCAGCAACCCTAATCCGCTCATGAGTGGGCAAAGTGATAACGTAATGGATGAAACAGCAGATGTGTTTGCTTTGTGCCATGGTCAGACACCGAGGCATTGAAGTCGTCATCTACAGCGATAGACTATGTTCCTACATTCTCTGTCATCCCACCCAACTGTTGGGAGCTTTCCTCAGGCAAACTACCACTGGGATCCAGCTTGAGTCAGGACCTCAGGATCTGGCCCGCTTTGGTGTACATGCAATGGCCAGGCACACCCTGCCTATGGCCCCCGTACCACCACAGTGTTAAACCACTGCTCAGAAACAGGCTCCAAGAAACCCAAAAGAACATGAGACTCTGAGTCTAGCGTGGGCCCCCAGCGGCTCAACTGTTTGGGGGTTGGATGGGAATTGTGCAAAGCTCTGTGGAGCAGAATCAGGCCAATCCCACGCTTAGGGTATGTCCACCCAGCAACCAGGAGGGTGCTTTCTAGTGCATGTAGATGGATACATGCCAGCTCTGCGTCAGGCAGTGCATTAAAAATAGCACTTTGGCTACAGGAACAGAGGTGCTTTAATAAAACCAAGTGCAAAATGACCCATCAAGGAACAAGGACTGCAGGTCAGACCTACGGAGGGGGGCACTGTACCCTGAGAAGCAGTGACTGGAAAGGATTCCGGGGTCACAGTGAACAAACAACTGAACATGAGTGCAATGCTGTGGCAAAAAGGGCTAGTGTGATTTTTGGCTGTGTAACTAGGGGAGTAGGGAGGTGATTTTGCCTCTGCTCATGGCAGTGCTGGGACCAGTGCTGGAACATTGTGTCCCAGGCTGGTGTCATGGAAAAACTGGAGAGGGTGCAGAAAAGAACCACAAAAATTATTCAAGAGCTGGAAAAAATGCCCTACAGTGAGAGACTTAAAGAGCTCAATCTGTTTAGCTTGTCAAAAATTGCCTCTCAAAGGGAGAAAACACCAGGCACTACAGGCATTACAAGAACCCCTGGCTGGAAGTGAAACCAGATACATTCAAATTAGATTTAGGCATAAAAAATTATCAAGGTTATTAATCATTGGAACTAACTCCCCAGGGGAGTGGGGGATTCTCCATCTCTTGGTGTCTTCAGAGTCAGACTGGAGCCTTTCTGGCCATGCACAAGTTTGTGGGCTCAACATAGCGCTAAGTGGGTGAAGTGTTATGGCCTGCAATACAGATGATCTAGTGGTCCCTTCTCACCTTAATTGATGAACGTTTGGTATTGTGCTACACTCAGCATTCAACAACTCGTTTTATGACACCATAAAGTTCAATGGGGCCTTGTTGACGCTAGGAAAAAAGGTGCGTTAGCTAACACATGTTAAAAACACACCCGTTTTCCTAGTGTAGATCTGGTTCAAGAGTTCAGAAGGCATGACTTTGAAAAAGCCATGAGATTGTTTTAAATGACGTTTTCCTTTTTTGATCTGTCTTCTGATTTTATTTTCCCTTAATTAATCCCTTACTAATGATCTGGATGATGGGATGGACTGCACCCTCAGCAAGTTCGCAGATGACACTAAACTGAGAGGAGTGGTAGATACACTGGAGGGTTGGGATAGGGTCCAGAGTGATCTAGACAAATTGGAAGATTGAGCCAAAAGAAATCTGATGAGGTTCAGCAAGGACAAGTGCAGAGTCCTGCACTTAGAATAGAAGAATCTCATGCACTGCTACAGGCTGGGGACCGACTGGCTAAGCGGCAGAAAAGGACCTGGGGATTACAGTGGGCGAGAAGCTGGATATGAGTCAGCAGTGTGCCCTTGTTGCCAGGAAGGCTAACAGCATATTGGGCTGTATACATAGGGGCATTGCCAGCAGATCGAGGGATGTGATCATTCTCCTCTATTTGGCACTGGTGAGGTCACATCTGGAGTACTGCATCCAGTTTTGGGCCCCTCCACTACAGAAGGGATGTGGACAAATTGGAGAGAGTCCAGCAGAGGGCAAAGAAAAAATAAATAATTAGAGGTCTGGGGCACATGACTTATGAGAAGACACTGAGGGAATAGGGGGCTTGCTTAGTCTGCAGAAGAGAAGAGTGAGGGGGGATTTGATAGCAACCTTCAATTACCTTAAGGGGGGTTCCAAAGAGGATGGAGCTTGGCTATTCTCAGTGGTGGCAGGTGACAGAACAAGGAGCAATGGTCTCAAGTTGCAGTGGGGGAGGTCTAGGTTGGATATTAGGAAACACTATTTCACTAGGAAGGTGGTGAAGCACTGGAATGGGTTATCTAGGGAGGTGGTGGAATCTCTTTCCTTAGAGGTTTTTAAGGTCAGGCTTGACAAATCCCTGGCTGGGATGATTTAGTTGGGGTTGGTCCTGCTTTGAGCAGGGGTTGGACTAGATACCTCCTGAGGTCTCCTCCAACCCTGATAGTCTATGATTCGATTCTAGTGTGTGCGTGAGAAAGTGTTGCCAACTCACATGCAGTGCAAGTTTTGGCCTCTGCTGCAGGAGGTGTCCCTAGTCCCCAGAAAAGAAGGACTCTGTGCTGCTGGGCACTGCACAAAGATACAGTGAGAGTCAGGTCCTGCCCAAAGAGCTCACAGGGTTTGCAGCTTTTGTGGCTTTTATTGAGAGTCTTGCAATATTTGATTATTTTCTTGGTTTTTTTTAGAGCCACAGCTCCTGGAGTCACAGGAGCATGTTAGAGCAGTGGTTCTCAAACTTATGTGATCAGGCCCCCTTCTTTGTCTCTGTAGTCATTTACGCCACCCCTTCAGTACATATATCACCACCCAGCTCTGAAGGCGAAGCAGAGGGCGGCAGCTGCCGGCCGGGCGCCCAGCTCTGAAGGCACCAGCAGCAGCACAGAAGTAAGGGTGGCAATGTGAAAAGTGACATTACCACCCTTACTTCCGCATTACTGCTGCCACCCAGGGGCTGAACAGCCAGCACACAGCTGCCTCCCAGTGAGGAAAGACCAAGTCTAGGTGGTGGGGTGCCAGCTGTTCCCTATATCCCCTCCTCCCATTATCCTGTACAGAATCGATGTCAAACTGACAGGCCTATAATTATCGGAGTCATCCTGTTTACCGTTAATAAAAATTGGCATAACACTAGCTTTCTTCAGTCTTCTGGATCTTCCCCAATGGTCCAAGACTTATTGAAAATCAACATTAATGGTCCAGTCAGCTCTTTTTTAAAACTATTGGATGCAAGTTATCTGGACCTACTGATTTAAAAATGTTAACTTCTATTTGACATCCACCAGAGATACTAGTGGAATGGAAAGAGTGCTATCATCATGAAGGAGAGTATATCATCTGTTTTCCCCCCAAATACGGAATAGAAATATTTATTTAATATTTCTTCCTTTTCTGCATTATTATTATTCATCTAGTAATGGACTGATTCCATTGTCAGGATTCTTTTTGTTCCTAATATATTTAAAAGCAGCAAAGAGTCCTGTGGCACCTTATGGACTAACAGATGTATTGGAGCATGAGCTTTACATGCATCCGATGAAGTGGGTATTCACCCACAAAAGCTCATGCTCCAATACGTCTGTTAGTCTATAAGGTGCCACAGGACTCTTTGCTGCTTTTACAGATCCAGACTAACATGGCTACCCCTCCGATACTAATACATTTAAAAATTCCTTCTTACTAGTCTTAACTTTGCTGGCCAAAGATTTCTCCTTGTGTCCCTTTGCTTCCTTTATCGATTTTCTACAATTCCTACTTTCTGATTCACATTCATAACTACCAACTTCCCCTTTATTCCATTTGTTATATATATATATATATATATTTTTTTTTTTTTTTTAAAAATATAGCTGCCTTCACTTTCCCTCTGAATATTTCTGTTTTCTAACCATCAAGTTCTTCTTCCTCAGTTGTGGGAAGGTCGCTTTTGGAGCATCTAGCAATGTGTTCTGAAATGATTCCCAATCATCATTCACACTTCTCTGATTAAATTCTTTCTCCCAGCTGATCTGGCTAATAATTGTGTTCAGCGTTGTGAAACTGGCCCTACTAAAGCACCAAGTATATCTATAACTGGTCTGGATTTTATTTTTCTTGCACATTATAAATGGGAGCAAGTCATGATCAATTGTACCTAAGCTACCATTCATTCATACCATGCATCCGACAAAGTGGGTATTCACCCCCAAAAGGTCATGCTCCAATACGTCTGTTAGTCTATAAGGTGCCACAGGACTCTCTGCTGCTTTCATTTTCAGTTCTGTGATCAGTTCCCCTTTATCTGTTAGGACGAGCTCTACCATAACATTCCTCCATGTTGGCTGCAACACTTTTTGAGTTAGGAAATTGTCATCTATTATGTTTAGAAATTCCAAGGATGTTTTAGTCCTGGCAGCATTATACCTCCAGCATATGTCACTCAAATGGAAGTCCCCCATGATCACATATGTTCTTTCCTACATGTTTTAGAGAGGCGCATAAGGAAGCAGTCATCCTATTCCCTAGTGCGATTTGGTGGTCTGTAGCAGATACCACCTAATACTTCCTCCTGTGCTTTATTTGTTAGGACATTATTAAAAATGTCATTACCAGTTGCTGAGTCATGAATAGCTTGGAGGAAAAATACCTTCAAGGGTTATGGATCAGCATGTCACTGCCCCCTCCTTTTGCCCACTCAGTCTTTCCTAAATGTATTATAACCATTGATTTTAACATTCAGTTCCTGTGACTCATCTCAGCAGGTGTCAGTAACTAGACATATTTATGCACAACTAGATCATATTTATGCACAATTCCAATTCCTCTTGTTTGTTACCCAGGCTCCTAGCATTGGTGTAGCAGCATGTAGAGGCACAGACTCACCTTTGCAGCGCCTCCTGCTGGTCTGTTCCAGTAATTAGCTCTCCAGCCTCCAGATCTCCCTCTGCAGGCCAGTGATCTGCTGCCTCTTGGCCCTAGTGTCCCTCCCAGGACCCAGTGCCCCTTTATCTGGGGTGCTGCCCCTTGGCAGTAACCACTTTCTCTCAGGGTCTCCCCTCCCCAGGAAACCCCCACCCACCATCCCCACCTCACCTCAGTATATGGCTACTGCCAGTCATTGTCTAGCCCCCGCGCCCTGGGGCAGACTGCAGTATCAGCCGCTTATCACTGGCAAGGGTGGGTTTGGACCTGCTGCCTTGGCCTACCCCTGGGCTGCCCTCTGCAACCCCCAGGACCTGTTGGCCTTGTGCTAGGCCACAGCCTGGGGCTTTCCAGACAGGAGCTCCCCAGCTCCTCTGCCTTTCCCCAGCCCTACTCCACTCAGGTACCCTGTGTCTAGCTCCCTGCAGCCAGCCCCCTCTCCCTCTACAAACAAAGAGAGACTAACTGTTCTCCTGGCTCACTGCCTCTTATAGGGGCCAGCTGGGCCTGATTGGGGCATGGCCACAGCTGAGCCTGCCTTCCCCAATCAGCCCAGGCTTCTTGCCCCACCCACAATCCTCTCCTGGGCTGTTTTCCACCCTGAAGGGCAGGAGCGGGTAACCACCCCGCTACACAGCAATTCAAGAATTTCTTCTGTTCGTGTCCGTTTGTATCTTGATTCATTTTGTTCTCAACAGCTTGATTTTGTGCCCAGTGCTCATATCATTCCTCTTTTGATGCTCCCCTTTTATTATTCATCAAACCCGCTCCTGACTATTCTAGCCAGCCCAAGGAGATTGGTCCCCCTTCTACTGACGTGAACACCATCCAAACTATATAGACCCCTCTCCCCATAGCAGGTGGACCAGTACGCTACAAAACCCAAACCTTTCACCACTTATCTAGCCAGTGAATCACTTCCACAATGTTCTGTCATACTTGGCTCATGGGACAGGAAGGATCTCATAGAAAATTGCTTGGACTTTCTTAGTTCCAAGTTCCCTGAAGTCATCTGCTGTCTGTGAGATAGCCCACAATGCAACGTCATTCGTGCTGATGTGAACCATCACCAATGGATCCTTGCCCATCAATTATGGTTGCCTATCCAATCTTAGAGGTTCATCTTAGGTCTTGGCTCCGGTCCCTGGACTGGTTTGAATCCAGGCCATTTCAGAAGGCATTAAAAATTGTTCTCATCTGTGGCTATATGGTGACCACTAACATGAGAGGAGTTTTGGCCTCAGTTCGAGCAACTCACCATTTGAGTTTTCAGCGGAGAGGCCAGGAATATCACAGGCCGCAGAGACTGAACAGCCTCTCCCCCATGTTAAGAGGACACCCCCCCGTCCCCACATCAGGGTTGGGGCATGTTGGCCAGCCATTGCTGTGGGAGACATGCCCTGGAGCTGCCCTGAAGAGAGACTGTAACCAGGGCAATCAGGGCAATACCTGCTACTAGCAATGAAGCCACATAACTCCCTTTAAACTGGATGATATGGTTATATGTAAATTAGTTGTAAATATGCATATTGGCTTATTATATAATTTACATAAAATAACATATGGAGCAGCACAAAACTCAGCAGCTAGGTAGGAGCTGCTCCCCTCAGTTAAATGGAGCTGCACTGCCTCTCAGCTGGGCAGGCAGGAGCTGGCAGATGTGGTGTCTGCCTTCAGCTCCTTCCTTGCCTGGGCCCCTGCCCGCCCAGTGACAGGATGAGTAGGTCCCTACCAAATCTGCAGTCCATTTGGCTCAATTTAATGGTCATAGGATTTTTTTTAAAAGTAAATTTCATGATTTCAGCTATTTAACTCTGAAATGTCATAGTTGTAGGGATCTTGACCCAGAAAGGAGTTGTGGGGTGGTTGCAAGGGGTTATTGTAGAGTAGGTTGCGGGACTGCTACCCCTACTTTTGCGCTGCTGTGGGCACCTGCAGAGCTGGGCAGCTGGAGAGCAGCGGCTGCTGGCCGGGAGCCAGCTCTGAAGGCAGAGCCACCACCAGCAGCAGCGTAGCAGTGATCATGGCATGGTATGGTATTGCCACCCTCACTTCTGCACTGCTGCTGGTGGGGCGCAGCCTTCAGAGCTGGGTGCCCATCCAACGGCTGCCACTCACCGGCCACCCAGCTCTCAAGGCAGCACAGAAATAAGGGTGGAAATACTGCAACTCCCCACTAAAATAAATTGTGATCCCCCCCACACGACACCTTTTTGGGTCAGGACCTCCAATTTGAGAAATGCTGGTCTGCCCTGTGAAATCTGTAGAGTATAGGGTAAAAGCACACAGAAGACCAGATTTCATGGAGGGAGACCGGATTTCACAAGGAGGACCGGATTTCATGGTCCGTGATGCATTTTTCTTGGCCGTGAGTTCGGTAGGGCCCTAAGGATGAGCCAGACCCAGGAGGAAGCAGTGGCTTCTTCCTCTCCCTGCCACACAGGAAGCCCAGCTTTGAGTGGGGAGGGCAGGCCCCAGGAAGAGGCGGCTGATGGTGTGTGAGGGGGGCAGGTATGAGGGGAGGACAGGTACGGGGCGGAAGGCAAGCTCTTGTGCTTGGCACATGTGCACACCACAGCACACGTCATTGGTGTGAGCATGGCGCAGTGTGGGTGGGTATCCCGGGTCCCTTGCGCTGCCTGTAGGGTCACTGCCATCTGCGAAATGGGCACAATGGACTGCAGGATACCCCTTAGCATGAGGGAATTGCAAGAGTAGGGGGCAAACATGCATCCTCCTTTCACTGTCTCCTGGAAGGCAGCGCTGTGCCATTTTGGACCTGCAGGTGGATGAGGCCAGAGGAACACAGCGTCCTGTCCATTGTTATGATAGGAAAGCAGCCCCTATTGTACAGGGCAGGGTCCCGCAGGTGGCTAGACTCACCAGAGGAGAACCCTGGGATTGAGGCCGTTCCTTTTGAATCGGTTCTCAGAGCAGTGACAATTTGAGGCCCGGCTAACAGTCACCGAACAGTGGGACCGGCTTGTTATGTGGCTTGGGATTAGCAGCAAGAGCTGAGGGGCTCCCAGATGCAGAAGCCCATGCTCCTGGAATTGTGTGTGGCGCTTACCCAGGTGAGGGCTGCCCTCAGCACAAAGAAGCGAGCGGCAATTACCCTATGGAAACCTGACACCCTAGATTGTTAGGGAGCTGTGGGGAACCAATGTGGTGTGGGGAAATCCACTGTCCTTGCCATAAAGGGCTGCAAGGCAATTCAGCCTCTCCGACCACACCAGGGGGCCAGGCTGGGCAAAGGGCAGCAAATAGCGGATGGATTCAAGCCGTTGGGGTTCCCCTCAGCAGCGTCCTGGGGCAGTGAGTTCTGCTGTCTCAGGCTGCACTCTGGGGAAAGTATTTCCTTTTATTCACTTTGCACTTTTCAGTCATTGAATGTCATCTTGTTCTTATGTCATAGGGCAGACGCGTCCGACCTGCCTTCTCTCGACTTCATGAGTGAGGCCAAGTCCCTAGTGACTTTAGGGCAAGTTGTTGCATTGTTTGCCCAGGGGCCTTTAGTCTCCTGTGTCCTACTACAGTCACGCTGACTTCTTCTGAGCTGCGCTCTCCAGTTGTGCAGGATTGGGCTGGGTCAGTACCTGACAGGAGACCCTCAGGGAACAACAGGCCGGGAAGCAGCCCTCCTCAGTGGGTGCTGTCTGAGCCGGTGCCCCAGCAGGTGCTGGGAGCATTGTGCTGCGGGAGCTGCCAGCCATCAGACAAGATGCAGCAAAGAGGCCGTTGTTACACAGGATCTTCTACAAGAGCCAGGGCTAGAAAACAGAAGCCCTGCTCTGCCCACCCCCCACTCGCACGTACAACGCGAAAGAGCCTCATTTGGAAGGGACGCGGCCACAGAGGAAAGTTGAGTGTGGGAGACGGCTGTTCTGAGTGCGTCCCGAAGGGTTCCTCTTGTGACCTGGAGGGCAGCAGCTGAGCTCTGCAAGGTCTCTAATATATTCCCTCTGTTCCCCCCTGCACTCCCCACAATGAAGAAGGGCGGAGCCGTGATCCGAATTGTACAGACAGGGACGAAGGCCCAGAGACCTGTTTCACAGAGGGGCCCTAGACTCCTAAGTCTGTGATTCCCAGAACCCCCCCTGGACCCATAGGCCCCTCAGCTCCCTCGGTGCCGGAGGGTTCACAGCACAATGTTTCCTGGGTGTCTCGGGCTCTGCCTCTGGGCCTGAGCGCTGCCGTTTGCAAAATACACTTTGAAGCCCAGAGCTCCAAAAAGTGTTCCCAGCTGGTTCGCTAACAGCACCAAGTGCCTCCCTGCAGCCCAACCCATGTCTACCCTGCAAACAGCAGAGGCTCAGAGCCCAGGTCAGCTGGCTCAGGCTGCCGGGCTAAAAATAGCCATGTAGTCGTTTGGGCTTGGACTGGAGTCTGGGCTCTGAGCCCCTCTCTTTACCAGGGTCCCAGAACCCAGGTTCCATCCTGCGATTTTCTAGCCAGCAGCCTGAGCCCACAAGCCAGAGCCAGATGACCTGGGTCAGCCACAGCCGTGCCAGGGGTCTTGTCTTGCTGTGTGGATGTCCCCTTCGGCACCCGGCTACCCTCCCCATCAGTATCTTTCACTAGCCAGATAAAACAGCTCCCCGCTGGCAGATTGCAGCCTCTCCCGAGTCTCCCATGTCCCCAGCAGATTGAGGGACGTGATCATTCCCTTCCATTCGACATTGGTGAGGCCTCACCTGGAGTACTGTGTCCAGTTTTGGGCCCCACACTACAAGAAGGATGTGGAAAAATTGGAGAGAGGCCAGCGGAGGGCAACAAAAATTATTAGGAGGCTGGAGCACATGACTTACGAGGAGAGGCTGAGGGAACTTGGATTGTTTAGTCTGCAGAAGAGAAGAATGAGGGGGGATTTGATAGCTGCTTTCAACACTACCTGAAGGGGGTTCAAAGAGGAGGATCTAGACTGTCTCCAGTGGCGGCAGATGACAGAACAACGAGCAATGAATGGTCTCAAGTTGCAGTGGGGGAGGTTTAGGTTGGCTATTAGGAAAAACTTTTTCACTAGGAGAGTCGTGAAGCACTGGAATGGATTCCCTAGGGAGGTGGTGGAATCTCCATTCTTAGAGGCTTTTAAGGTCAGGCTTGACAAAGCCCTGGCTGGGATGATTTAGTTCAGGTTGGTCCTGCTTTGAGCAGGGGGTTAGACTAGATACCTCCTGAGGTCTCTTCCAACCTTGGTATTCTATGAGTCTATGATTGTGCAGGGAGCCTGGGCACCCAACTCAGGCTTTGTTAGTTCCAGGGTGCTCCTGTGATTTGTGAGGCACCCTCGAAGGTCGGTGTCATGACGCTGAGCGTTGCAGCAGCTAAGTCCCTTTGTGGATCTAGGCCAGAGAGCTCAACGGCACACAGGAAATCTGGGGGTGAGCAGGGAATGAAGCCCAGACTTTTTGAGTCTCACGCAGGACCCCTAACCCTAAACCCTCCTTCCCGTTGCAGGGGACAGCTCCCTTCTGGACAGTGAGCAAAAGGCCGAGCACTGTCTGGTGTGATGCCTCCCAGGGAGGAAAAAGCAGGAGACAAGCTGTTGAGGGTGTGGGAGGGGAACAGGCCAGCATAGCTTTGAGGTGGCAGGGAGGGAGAGGTTTCCACTGGAGTCTGTGGAATGTGAACTCTGCAGGGCTGCAGCGCACTGAGCTCCCAACCTGGCGCTCCAGGCTGATCTGATAAGAGATGACAGGGCTCCTGACAAATGTTTACGCTGGTTTTCTTTGTATCATAGAAAACACTCTTGGCTCAGACAGCAACCAGGGAGGGTAACTAGCAAAGGGGAAGAGATGAGGGAGAGAAAGCTTTCCTTTCCGAAACAGTGCTCCTCTCTGAATGTAAGGCCACAGCTCCCACTTCCCTCACAAGCACACAAAATGGATGGTAGCACAGTCTGGAGGAAGTTGAAGGCAACCACTAACCCATAGCACCAGGGCTGGAGCCTTCCAGAACCAGCTCTCTCACTCTGCCGTTCACGATGCTATTTTAAACAGTGATACTGATTTAAAAACAGAACCTCCTAGCACTCCTGTATTAAAGATGGACAAACCGAGGCAGTTCCTTGCCCAGGGCCCCACCACATCTTTCTTAAACTAGTGCTACCAACCTGTTTCTTGCATCGCATTCAACTACAGAGCCCGTGTAGGACTGGCACTCATGTTACGTAGAAACTGGGAGCAGTGAAGTAGGAGCAGAGAGGTGATTCTACCCCTTTATGTGGCATTGGCAGGACCAATACTGGATACTGCAGCCAAGGTCTGGGGTCCCCTTTTTTAAAAGGATGTTGTAAAATTGGAGGGTGCAGAAAAGAGGTGATGATTTGAGAAGATGTCTTACGGTGAGAGACTGAAAGAGCTCAATCCATTTATCTTAGCAAACAAAAGATGAGATGACTTGATGACAGTGTGCAAGTACCGCCCTGGGGAGAAAATCCTGGATACCAAAGGCACTTTGAGCTAGTGAAGAAAGATGTAATAGGAATCAGTAGCTGGAAGTAAAAACTGTATAAATTCCGTTTAGAAACCCGGCACAGATTTTTAACTCTGAGGCTGATTAACCACTGGAAACATCCATCAAAGAATGTGGTGGATTCTTCATCTCCAAGACATCAAGACTTTTTGGTGACAAATATGTTACTGAGTTGATACAGGGCTCAATGGATGAAATGCTTTGGCCTATGCTAGGTGATCTAATGGTACCTTCGGCCCCTAACATTTGTGAATTTCACTCTCTGCCCATGATTAACAAATGCCCGGTTTGGCTGCTGGTAATAATTGTGGAGGCAATTTGTCCCCTTGGCAATTGTTATCGGTGGCTACACTGATATAGGAGGTGAGGAGAGGAGGGTGGACTTGGAAAGTCCGAAGAGCTTGGCTCCATTCTGGCTGGCTGTGGGGCCCTGGATGCTGGCCCACCAAACAGGCAGAGTATGTGCAGCTCTGCCGGGGCGGGGGAGCACCTCCAGGGGTGAGCAGAGAGGTTATATTTCATGTATTGCAAAGAAATGACACCAAAGAGGGACAATAGACTCACGCTGAGATTTTTTTAAAAACCTTGTGTTGGAGTTGAGTCTAAATTGGCCTCAGTGTCTGTTCAATTCAGCTACACATGCAGCAGGAGTACTTGCTATACTGCTGAAGTATGATCGGCTTACCACATCCTCTATTACATGTGAGCATGAAGAGATGGTTTCCACGTCTCTTGGGCATCACTCGTAACTGACAAGCCATATCTGGGTGCAGAGAGCAGTGAGCGGGATTGTTGGCTAGTGGTTTGACACAGGCATTGTGGTCAGGATTCCAGATTTCAGTTCTTCATACGGTCACGGACTCACTGTGTGACTTTGGGTAAGTCACTTCCCCTCTGCCTCAGCTTCCCCAGCTCCAGCAATGGGATAACCTGCTCTGAGCTCAAACAGAAGAAATTATCAAGGGTACTAAAGTGCTCAGAGTGTTGCTTGTGGCCTATTAAGGAAAGAACAGAGGTCAGCTGGGTAGCTATAGATATCCCGCATGGTCACTGGTTCAGAGTCTCATGGAGAATGTCTTGGTAACCTTCATGTCTGGCACCCTTAACAATCTTTCCTCTTCACTGGATACTCCTTTGTCTGTACTTGTAGAAACAGGGTTGAGGTAGCTAATGGATGAATGTTGAAGGGTTTCGAGGTTCACTGCAGACCTTCTCCAAACCTTTTAAATGTTTTTGGACACATTTAACTGACTGGCACTCCAGCTGGTACATAAGTTACTGTGCTGAGTCAATGGGATTATGTCAGAATTTTGCTCCTCAACTCTAGAAAAATGGGCTGGAAATCTTATGCACATGGGTTCTGTCCCATGCTTCCCAAATAGCTGCAGCCTCAAAATAGCACTACCCTGGCAGTAATTTGCTACCAGCAGGAAGTGCAGAGGTGGTAGCGGAAATTGAGGGGAAAATCAACATGCTGCTTGAACTCTGTCGACTGGGCTAAAAGCTCAAACCAAGATTTTTTTTTGGAGAAGAGTTATAGCCAGACTTGTCATCTGCTCCTCCCTCTTCATGCTTTTAAGCTCACCCTATATATACTTAGCACTCAGAGTGCTTGCTGCCCATAGAGCCCCAAATGCTTTATCAAGTCAAGAAAGCATTATTGCTGCTCTTACAGATGCGGGGAACTGATGCACACAGAGCTGATGTGACTTGCTCAAAATCACCCAGGGACAGAGTTGGGAGTAGAACTTGGGCTTCCTGAAGCTCAGTCCAGTTTCCTAGACACTGGACCATGAAGTTTTAGTGGACAACTTAATCTCAAATGCCCAGAATCTGCAGAGCTTCCATTAGATTCTGGCATCCATCTACCTGGAGGCTTGTTAACCACTTCTTTTAAATCAATGTATATTCTTGTTCTGGATTTATTTTTACTGTTGCTAATGTTTTCACTTCAGCATAGTGTCTTTCACCCCAAAGAACCTCAAACCACGCTGCAAACTAGGGGCTCAGTTCTGCAAGGTACTGAGGACTCAGAGCCTTCACAGAACTTAGTGCACCCTGCAGGATCAGACCCTCTAAAATGTACAGACTGAATCTCTAGGGACAGTTTTCAGTTATGTGTCCTGTGTCTAGCACAACACGAACCAGAGTCAAGAGAAAAGAACACAATTTGTTGGGGAAGAGTCAACGTGGTTTTTGTAAAGAGAAATCATGCCTCACCAATCTATTAGCCCACCAGATTAGAAATTCCAAACTTTAACCAACTACAAACATGTGAATACATCTTCTGAGGCCTAACTCCCTCTGTGCTGTGATGGCTGCTGTAGTGAGAAAAGACCCCCAGAGACTCTGTGAGTTTTGGCTGTGAGATAGAGAATTCCTTCCTGCACAGAGTGCCTTGCTTCATTAAGTTCTGCCTACCGCCTATCGTGGTCCACTCTGGGAACTGGAGGACCAAGAACTCTGAGTTCAGCTCAACTCCATGGCTGTAATATCTATGGCTGTGTAACCTGCATTGTTTGGAAAGCTCCATTAACGTTTCTCCAGTCTTTGTTGGGACATAAGTTTGATGTGTGAATCCAGAAACAGAAGTAGACATAAATGAGGAGTGGGAAGGGGCAGTGCTTGAAGAGGAAGGCTGCTTCTCACAGAAGAGAATGGTCACCTCTAGTCCACCTTAGTCTGGCTGTTGAGGTAGTGTGATAACATCGCGGGGTTGGGATTTATGGACTCAAGGCCAGAAGGGACCATTGTGATCATCTAGTCTGACCTCCTGTATAAATATGCCAGAAAACTGCCCCACAATAATCCCTAGAGCAGAGCTTTTAGAAAAACAGCCTGTCTGGATTTAAAAATTGTCAGTGATGGAGAATCCAGCATGACCCTCGGTAAATAAATCCAGTGGTTAATTATGCTCAGCGTTAAAACTGTATGACTTATTTCCAGGCTGAACTTGGCTAGCTTCAGCCTCCTGCCTTTGGTCATGTATTATAGCCTTTCTCTGCCAGATTGAAGAGGCCATTGTCAAATATTTGTTCCCCATATAAGTGACTTATAGAGAGACTTATAGATCACTTATGCATCCCTTAACCTTTTCTTTGTTAAGCTAAATAGATTGAGCTCCTTGAGTCTATCAGTATAAGCAGGTTTCTAATCCTTTAATCATTCTTGAGGTTTTTCTCTGAACGCTCTCCAATTTATCAACATCCTTCTTGAACTGTGGAAACCAGAACTGAACACGCTATTCCAGGAACAATTGCACCAGTGCCATGGACGATTTGGGTGGCATGGATTAGTAAACATTGAAAGGAGAAAACTGTGACATAATGTTTAAGGCTGATTCCTACTTCCCGCTAAAGGCTCCTGTGGAAATAGTATGGTTATTTCAACCAGCTCCTATTAACCCAGGTGATTAGCCTGAAAATTCAAGTCAGAGGATGGTGAAAATCTTTTAGGAAATTCTCAGTGTGATTTCAGGTGCTCAAAATTGGGAACTAAGTGGCCAGAGCCATGCATGATGGAGGCAGGCAGTATATAAGCCTCGCACTATTCTGGTAATGTTCCCATCTGGGGCATGCCTGATTTGCAGACCCTCCTCACTCCCTGCTATTAAAGTTGTAGGCCTCCATCCCAGAATTCTTGCTATTTGCTTCAGTCCTGCCCCACGAGTCCCTGCTCACCTTGAAGCAGAAGCTGTCAATTGCATGATAGCTCTGAAGTGATACATCCCTTCTGCTTTAAAACCTATAAATCTATAACTCTCCCAAAGATCAGCATCTTTGGAACCAATGGTTTGACTCAGCCTGTTTTCAAAGCAGGAGCTGTGTGTTAGACCCAAAGGGCCCCAAAGTTTGTACAGATTTTGGATCCAGGACCTGGGACCTTTCCATCCTGGCAGGATCTGAATGTTGATCTCCGGCAATGAGAAGCCAATGCTCCAGGTCATAATGAGGCAGCAAAGCCCCTTTGGTTAACGTGCACCGTACCTTGCTGTCACGGGCAAAGAGTAAGAGCCATCAGAGCTGTGTGAAAGGCCATCGTAACCCTCCTAGTCACACTCAGGTCTTGGTGGTATCTTGGGATTCACAGTGGCAACGGGGATGGTTTTAGGAAGAGAGGTAAATGGGTTGTTAATAAATCTGTGGTTGGCCTCCAGTCAGTCTCCTGCCTTACTTGCCTGTGACCTGTGGAAACATTTGAATAGGCTAGCAAACATCCCATAAGGAGGGGATCTCACTGAAGACATCTTGTCTTGGCTGAGGAGCCACACCTTCCCCAGGTGTGAACAAAACACCTCACCCTGCTGCCCATGCCAAGGGTCCTGTCCTGCCAATAATCAAGTGGCAGCAGCTGGGAAAGATTGGTTATCCAGAAATAATTTCTGGGCAGGGGAGTGGTTCAGGGCCTAACCAAGCACTTTCCAGAGCCCCATGGGCACAATTCTTCAATAAGAACCCCATCGCTTGTCATAGCTTATTGTGTAAGAAAAAGCCTTCCATGCCCCAAACGCTGCATCCATGTCTGGGTCTGAGCAGGTCAGGCTGGGACATTGGGACCTAGCTTCCCTTCAGCCCCACAAGAGATCATCCTGCTTCTGGACTGAGTCCACGAATTGGCAGTGGAGCGACTCTCCAAGAGATGTGCAGGGTCCTGTGGAGAAGCTCAGTGAAGGCCCAGTGAGCTTAGCTCCAAATCACCACCCCTACGCTCAAGCAGCGCAAATCAGACCCAAACAGTCCTGAGACCGGCTCCACATTCATGACTTTTTTTAGAAAAAGGATTGTGGGTTTTGCTCTGAGTTGTGATCTCCCCTGCCCCCCAGGCTGCACCAGTGCCAGCACGCCGGCTCTAGCACAGCCGTGGGAGGCAAGGGCGTTCTGGCCCCTGCTGCAGGAGCTGGCACTAGAGAACCAACCAAGATTCGGCCTGATGGTGCAGAGCTTCCAGCTTCTGCCCCAAATGCCAGTTCATCAGTGTGTTCTGTGCCCCCCAACCCCACATCAGTTCTGTACCCCACATCAGGCCCCATCTCTGCCCCCTGTTCCTCACCATGCCTGCTCCTCCTGCAGTTGTGGATGGGGGCTGCTCCAGCAGGGCTCCTTCTCCTCCTTCCCACATCTAGTGGAGCAAGAAGGATGAGGAAAGGGAGGAAGAAGGAGCAAAGAGGACCTTAGCCATTACATGGGCAGGGAGGAGGTGAGGAGGAAGGCCCACCCTGAGCTGCTGGGCTCTTTCTGCTCCATCCCCCCTTGTGAAAATGGTATCTGCCCCTCCCCTCCCCCTACCCAAAAGCTTCTTTTGGCTCCTGAGGTGAGGCGGCGGTGGGGGAGGCGGGGAGAGAATCTCTGCCTTGCACCTTCCCCAGCTCTCACTGTGTGCTCTTCCCCAGAAGGTGGGGTCAGGAAGGCAGCCAGTTGGACGGGCTCTTTTTCCCCTTGGCGGATCTGAAAATTGCTTGAAGGCAGCAGCTTCTTGCCGCATGGTACCACTGCTTGTAGCAGGGGCCAAACTCTCGTTATTTGCAGGAGTTGGCTGGATTGCCAGAAGTTATACCAACCAGCTCTGGACCTCCTGGGTGTGTGAGTGCACCAGAGGCTATATTCAATACACAGCAGCTGTAAGCGGCTCTCAGGTGCCAACACTCAGATGTGAGATTTACACATGGAAAATATTTAACTCAATAGGCAAAACTGGCACAAAAAGATGCTCTTGGAACCAGCCTTCAGCACCAGGTAGCAATGGTCCAATCCTGCCTCAGACCAGGGCAGGCAAACACCAGCCTGCAATACTGCAGGGTGCCACACTACCGTCTTCTGAAAAGGAGTTCCCAGGCTGCCGAAATCAGGGCCCTGAACGTGCAAAAATGCTTCCGCTGCACTAGGTGCAGAATTATTTTCCATGGGCAACTGATATTTTTGTGTCTGATGCCCTGGCTGGCGCCTGATGTGCACAGCTACCCACTGCCCCCCAGATTACAGCTAGTCCAGATGGTCTCTAGCAACCTGCAGACAGGCCGAAAGTCCAGTGGCATGGACTCTTCAACGGGCATGGATAACTGGGTTAAATTTTCAATTAGCAACAGCCAGGCCTCAGTTTAACCTCCTGGCCTATGAAACTGCCAGGGGATTACCAGAACCCCCTAATGCTGTGCCAGGCAAATGCCTCAAATGGTTACTAATTATGACATTTTCACTAACTCAATGCATAACTGTTCTGCACACTACCTAGCCACCTCGAGATGTGAACATTGACAGTCACAGTTCCCAGATGGCGACAGTGTTCCCTTTCATCCGCAGCAGAGACAAATTAACTGGGTTGCTCTGACCTATTCCAGCTTTCTTACCTACCTGCAGTAGTACCCACTAGGGGCGAGAGAGTTCCCAAACCATTAAGAGGATTGTCCTCGCTCTGGGGAGCTCCAACTTGGGGAGTAGCAAATAACGAAGAGGACAGGTCACTGCTCTTAAAGTTCAGATTTTCCTAAACGTGTTGTAGTATTGAGCTAAAGAGTTAATAAGCATAGAATATATATTACTGCACTAATGCTGAGGTTTTTCTATTGGGCAGCAATGCTTGAGGCCAGAAAAAGATGCAATTAGTTGTCTACTTTACCCGGTGTCTGTATGTCCAAAGACAATGCTGGTGAGGAATGCAGGCTGGGAACTCCTGAGGAAAGCAGATTGGTATCTTGGCCATAGCTCTGTGAAGAATTGATCTTTCTGTTTCTTGGCCATACTGGAAAATAACAACTTTTTGTTTTTGTTTTCTCAGCAAAATGAAAAACTGGAAAATATTTAATTTCAGATCAACCCAAATGTTGTTATCAATCTGAGACATAACATTCTCATTCTGCTCAGTCTCTGGGTGTGTTTTCTCTCTCAGTCTGAGAACTTCTGCCCAGCTCAAAACAGCATTCACTCTGTTGCTAGTAATACTTTGCATCTATAAATGCAATTCTTACACTGTCCTTCTAGCCACAGGATCTCAAAGCACTTTACAAATGTAACATAAGGAAGCTCAACATTTCAGTGCTTCAGTAGCTTTATCCCCACTTTATATGGGGGAGGGTAGCAAGCTGAAATAGAAATTAAGGCTCAAATTCATAGAGATGGCCGTTAATTTTGCTTCACTGTTCGGACACTTTTCATGGGCAGAGTACAAAGGAGATTGGTGTCATTAACCCCATTTTACAGATGGGGAAACTGAGGCAAAGAGCAGCATAGCAACTTGCCCAAGATCACCCACCAGGGTAGTGCAGAGCCAGGAATTGACCTTGGTCTCCTATACCCTAGGCCAGTGCTGTTGACAAATCAATCCTCGTGCTTCTGGGTATGAGTCGATTGCTAGCTGGTGGGTAGGAAGAAACTTCTCATTGTGGCATCGGATTGTATGGCTAGGTCTGCCCCTCTGAAGCACTCAGCACGAACTCTGTCAGACACGGGACTCTGGACTAGACGGCCCATAGGCCTGGCCCTTCCAGCATGGGGAATTCGCCTGTGTGCCCTCCTTGCCAGAATGGGAGGAGGTGAGGTCTAACCCTACCAGACTCAGCTGCACTCTCCAGGCTTTGCCTGAGGCACATAGTCACATATTCCTGGATGGATTGAACACCGGCTGAGCCCTGCTGGAGCTGAGCTTGGGGGCTCCTGGGCTGAGACTATAAATGCTTTCTAAGGAGGCAGTAGGGGAAACAGCACAGCAGGGTTAAAGAGGCATGTAACATGGCTGCATTTGCCCTTTAGATAAAGAGCTTCTTCAGAGGAGGAGAGTAAAAACAACAATGTGAGGAATGCAGGACAGCCCCAAGGGACAAGGTGCTGCTATTGTGCAGAGCTGGCATCCACCGCCTCCTGCACTGGCTGGCCTAGAGACCACCCCAAGTCCCGCTGGAGTGGAACGGGGCAGGGAAGTTAATCTGCTCGGAGCTGAACAGTCTGGGGTTACAGACGTCCTGCAGATGCTGCCATGACAGGCCCTGGCCCTCGCTCTCACCCAGCTGGTTCCCTCACTTCATTCTGGAGCCAGGTCTAGAGCTGTTCAGAAACCTGTATGAATGATCAGCAACCCTTCTGGAATGAAACAAAAATCTTCCATTTCTTTTCAAAATGTTTTGTGGCCATTTGCCCCCAAGGATATAGCAAGTTTCATGGCAGAAAATCCACTTTTTGTTTCTTTCATCCAAAAAATGGAAAATTAAAAAAACTTCCAAACTTTTTGTTGAAAAGCCATTGTTTTAAATCAAGGGTTTGCTGGAGACACTTTGGCTCTAGTCAAGTGCCAGATGGACATCCCAGGGCCGGCAGTGCTCTTGTGCAGTACGCTGAGATCCAGGGAAGGCCAAGCCTGCCACAAGAGGAACCATCTCTCCCCGAGTGGTATTTATCTTCCCAGACATGCGCTAAATTAATTAAACCAGACCCACCAAAGACCCACGTCATGCACACCGACCACCTGGCTGTGCACGAAGAGGCTCTGTGTTCAGAGCATTATCATACTCCCATCTCATGGTCGGGGTCTGACTTTCTCTCCAGTTCCTGACTTCACAAACCAGGCTTCTCTCACAAGGGGCCTATCCAATCTAAGGGCTTGTTTACATGGCAAGCCAGACTCACCACTTCCCCATCTTGCAGTGCACTGCCATCCCATGTCAATGCTGGGCATGCCATCCCATGGTGCACTGCAGGACATTCACTTTCTGGAGCCGTGTCCACACAGGACATTACCACACTGGAAGCTGGGGTGCTGTAGCTTCACCTGGCTTGCTTTATAGGGTGAGGTCTTGGGAAGGACTCCAGGCAGTGAAACCAGTGCTGTGAGGCCAATGCAATGACTTCTCTTCCCCACTCTGCTCAAGGCGCAGGCCAGATGGTGCCTGTGGATTTGTGCTGTAGCCCTGAAACTCCCTGGCAAGGGCACTGAGGGGGACACCACAACAGCTGTAGGTGGGACCCCCCAACACCTCTGCCCAGGTGGAGAATGGTTCCTGCGGTGATGGGAGAGTCTGGGAGTGATGATTTCCTGTGAGGTTTTGGAAACTTGGCCCCAAGTGGATATGGAATATCCTGTCGGCGCAGGGCACCTGCCTTGTCACCCCAAGCCAGCACTGGGACTGACTTCCTGCCCCTGTGACTAGCTCGCTAGGATCAGCCCAAAGGGAGTTGCTGGCTCACCTGAGAGCGTCAGCTCTTCCAAAGGGATTTTGAGGATTTCCTCTGGTCTGGGCCACCATCCCTTACCTGCCCATGAACTCACTGTCCCTCCCCCTATGCACACATATTTCCCAAGCCATCCTCCATGCAACCAAAGCCCTCATCTCTCACCCACACCTCGCATGCCCATCTTCCCCCACACAGACACTCCAAGGTGAAAGCGATTCCCCCAGCCAGCCATGAGAGCTGGCTGTGCCATTTCGAGGCTGTGACAGCCGACCACACACAACATGGGGTGAGAGTGCAGGATGCCGGAATGGCTGGCTTTGGGGTAAGGGCTGGAGCCCAGGCAGCTGTGTGGACGTGCCTCGGCAGGCACCAGACCCAGATGCCAGTCCAGGTGAGCGCCCCCGTCCTGGGCTATGTTAAGTACCCAAAGAGGGGCTGAGAAGGACTCTGTGGCTTGGAGGGGCGGGGATCAAAGACCAACGAACCTTTATATAAAGTGGAACAGCTTCAACAGGAGAGCTTGCGAGGCACCCCCGCCCCCCCATGCAGGCTGCTCTAGATGAATGCTAGATTCCCAAAGACACATAGGCGTGGGGTCCCCAAGGGTAAACAACGAAAGAAACATTGGGCCAGAGTGAGTGAGCACAAGAATGGCTCTAGCCCAGCGATGTCCCTTTGTGGATCTAGCCCTAGATTTCCCATACAATGGGCTTGAGGACAGTGGAGGATCTCTGCTCTGATGAGTCCCAGGACAGAAATATCGGGGTGCAGCAGTTCAGGAGTGAGACACGTTGAGGTGCATTGAAGGAGAAAGCATTCCTTCCACTTCACATTCCTTCCACTAAAATAGCATGGGCCAGATTTAAACAACTGTGTGTGCCCTGGTACAGGTGTGCAACTCTTGAGGCACATAAACCTGGAGTTACATATGCACACACCTGTCACACATCAGCAAATCAAGATGAATATGTCTGTAAATTGGGCACATTCATTTCTGCTTGTGTCCTTCTGTAAATCTGATCCTAATTTTAGGAAGTGTGTAATTCTGAAATAGCAAAAATAATTCCGGCTCATGAGCTTTGTTCTGCCAGACACCCTCCCGGACAGATCCCACTGCTCCTTCCCAATGTCACCTGCTCTGCAACCACTTTAGTCCTCTCAGCTCAACGCCGTTTTCATCCTGACCTGGAAAGCGCAGGGGCTGAACTTGTGAGGCTCCTCACACATGGGTTTCTGCATTGCTCTTACATTTAGATACCTTGTCTTTCACCAACAGGCTCCAGCAGAGTCAGGCCCTGCATCAGGGATTGTACAAAACACACAGCGCCTGCCCCAAAGATCTCGCAGCCTGACAGATGGGGAGATGAAAGCAGGCCCAGTGAGGAAATGGGTGTGCCCCAGGCAACACAGCAGATCCATGGCCAAACAGGGACTAACACTCAGGTCCACTGAATACCAATCCAATACCCTATCCACAAGCCTACACTGGAAAAACCCTAAAATCCCATGGGTCTGCTTTCAGCTCACGGCGAGACACTGCCTCTTCCCAGGACAGCAGAACACACAGGAAATAGGCCCAGATGCGGGGGTGGAAGCCAAGGCACAAGAAGTGCTGCCCACCAGAAGCCATTAGCCATATATATGAGAACCTGAATGAATCGCCTAACAGACAATGCTATATTTATTCCTATATCCCTGAATATGGTGCTCTTTTTGTTACTCATTCACATGTGTGCAAACACGTCCATTATGGAACTCTTGTAACAACTCCCTTCCTATAATGGAAACTGACTAATTTCATTTAATAGTCTTTTAAGTTCATTAATTAAATTTCATTTAATAGTCTTTTGAGTCAACTTGCTCCTGTGTCTGCTTTAGGTGGTTTTAGTCTGAGTTCCTTGCGTTGCTCTTTGGCTCAGGAGATTTCTGTGCTGCTAGATTCCAAGTCCAGAAGGGACCATTAGGATCTTCTTGTGTGAGCTCCTGCATAACCCAGGCCAGAGAATTGTACCCAATTAGCTCTAGAGGCAGCCCGTTCTTTGGCATTGCCTTTAACAAGGCATGAGGATTGCGGCAAAGTGAACTCATTTCAAAGTTCTTGCCCCACAATTGCATGGTGTTATGGAAAATCGGTCTTGGCAAACATTCTCGGATGAGATTGCAGGTTTGAGTGATAAAGGTAACTGAGGCACTGTAATATAATTAGACTCTTGTGAGGCATTGGATTTTGATTAAAAACTAGCACTACACAGTATCAATAAAATACATGCCAAGTGGCTTAGGAACTGGCTAATTGACGGCACTCAAAAGGTAGTTGTCCATGAGGAATCATCATCAAATGGGCCTAACACTATTCAACATTTTTACCAATCACCTGGAAGTAAATATAAAGAAATCACGGCTGGTAAATATTGTGAATAATGCGAAGATTGGCCGAGCGAGTGGTAAATAAGGGTGAGAACAGGGCAGTCACCCAGACCTATCTCAATTGCTTGGTTTGCTGGGCTCATTTAAACAAAATGCATTTTAATACAGCCAAATGCCAAGTTATAATCCAGCAGAAGCAATGCAGGTCAACCCTACAGCCTGGGGGCCTGTATCCCAGAACACAGGGACTCTGGAGGCAGAGGGTTCACAAATAATTGAACATGAGCTCCCAGTGCGAGAACATGGCTAATGCCAGACTCAGATGGATATACAGGGGGGTAGTGGGCAGGAGTGGGGAAGTGATTTGTCCTTCCAAGTACTCTGCACGGTACTTGTAGTGGTGATGTCACCTCCAGGTTGATTTCCAGCGATGTTCTCCAGGAAGGACATTTTGAGTATTTGCCCCTTTGGCTATGAGTGGGGCTGGCTATTGCATTGTATAGCACTGCATCATCTGCCACCTGGAACAGCCTGCCTTCCTCTCAATCCGCTGAGAACAGAGGCACAAGGTGTGGCAATTATTTCAAAGTCTAGTTTGTGGTGCTTGCCCTTGCATGGACATGTCAGCGTGCCCTAGGCACTCATTGGCCACTGTTGAATTTTAGCTGGGAGTTGCTTCAGCAGTTTGGGGAATTTATCTGGTACAATTTTGCAGCGATTGGTGCAGCTTGTTCTGGTGCAGGCAGAGCCTCTGTCTTCGCTGGGGCCTGGGTGATGCTAGATGATTGAGTTGTGAAAACCACTTTTTTCCTTTCCTCCTCACAGCCCCAGCACAGCGCGTGGTGCCTCAGACAATCTGTGCCACTCCCCACCCAGTGTACAGTACAGGGCTGTTTCCAGTGCTCTTTACAGAACGATTTAGCTTCTTGCAATAAGCTCCTGGGGCATCATGGACTGGACTTTGCCTTTTTCCTGTTTTTGTAGTCCCTGTAATACAGGCATTGCTTGCCCGTTCTTGCAGCCCACTGGTGTGTTTGCCTTTATTTTGTGTGCGGTGAATATCCTCCTCTTTTGCTACCGCTTTCCATTTCCATAGCTGTTCCTTCTCTTGCTCACTGCTGCAGTGGGTGTCAATAGCTGGGTTAAGTTCCAGCTCTGACTGCTGCAGCACATCCCACAGAGACATATGGCTTTTTTAATGACAGCTGAGCTTTTCCTACCACCACCAACTCTTGTGAGCCACACTAAATCAGTCAACCCTCTTTTTCTTCGGCCTTCTGTTTGGAGCTGCATGTTATGAGTTCCACACTGGAACCTCTGCTGCATGCGTAACAAGTACTATGTTATTGCATCTTCTAATTGATAGACATTGCAACATCTTCTCTAGGGGCAGTGGGGACCAGGCCTGGTGGTCACCCAAGGAAGTGGGTCATTGTGCAGGGACATTGTGTGCATGCAGCAGATTGGCATCTCACTCATCCTGCACCAGCAGTTCAGCTTGTCCCGCTCACAGCGACACTTTCTGACCCAGTGCACCTGACACCAAGGGGCTCGGGGCTGCCTGGAGCAGGGATGATTTCCAGCCACTGGGCTGTGGGGTGGAGTCAGGAGGAGAGAGCTGCCAGCAATACCTGGGGCATCCCAACCCCAGTGGGGAGAAACAGGGGCACCAGTCAGCAGGTCAGCCTGACCCGGACCCTGGATTTGCACCCAGCTGTTAGACTCGGGGCTTGTAAAATGCTTGGGGAGGCAGGTGTCCAGGGGGGTGGCATGCCATAGGCGCAGCAGCTCCAGCTGCAACAGCTCCCTGGTCTCTCTTTGGCAGGTGAGGGCTTAGAACATGAGCAGCGGTAAAAAGAGACTCTCTGGCTGCTGAGTGAATATGGAGCATTAAACTGGCTCCTTGCTCTCCCCCCCTGCAGGGCTCAGCCACATCTGCTTGTGGAATCCAAGGGTGCAGTTAACGCCCAGGACGGGGTGGCTAGTCCTTCCAGGGAGTGGGCGTTATCTGGGCACTGTGCATGTAAGAACGGGGTGTGCGACACGTTTCTGGCCTCACACTCTGCCCAAGGCTGTAGCATCAGCCGTAGACTTTGGGGCTCTGCCCTGCATGACTGTCAGCCCTAGTCTCTGGTGCCTGCGTTCAAGGCACAGCCCTGTTGGTACCAAGTCCCCGGAGCAGAGCACTTGTCAAAAGGTGCTACCTGCTGCAGCAACAGCCTTGTGCTGTGAGCTCTGCCTGGGCCCCGAACACAGACGCTCACGGCTCTGCCACGCCCTGCAACAGCCCACCCCCGTGAGCCAGGTCTGCAACAGGCAGGCAGCTGCGGGGCAGGAGCTGGGCATTCTAGGAAGCGCAAGGGCTCCACATCTGGCTCTGGCTGGCAGGAGAGCACTGGCCTTCCCCAGTGTCTGGGAGGTTCCAGCAGTGTCAGTCAGGCTCCTTTTCCATGGCCAATGCCCAGCTAGAAGCATGCTCGGAAAGACCCTGTCTCATCCATCTGCATCACAAAAATTCAACCCACTGGCCCCAGTTGTTCTCCTCTCTAGTCCCTTCCTTAGACCTGCAGCCCTTCAATTCCAGCACCCACTGATTGTCACACATTTGATCCTTAGTAGGGTCAGCTGCTGCCCTCCTGCCAGGGGTGGATGCTGTGTGCACATTGGGATGACAGTTGCCCTCCCGCCCTACTCCCACCCATAAAGTGATTCCAGCTGGAGGTGCCTGCTTCATGCTGCACCTTTCCCTAAGGGGTTCCTCTCGACCCACCCCCCAACCCTAAAGGGAACAAGGGCAGTGCTGATCCCCCAGCCCCAGAGCCCCAACAAACAGAACCGATGGCAGGTGGGAGCTGCTCTACTGGGAGTTCTCCTGGAGGTCCAGCTCTGTTGGTGTGAACAGACAGTTCACTGGGTAGCTGACTGAATCAAATCAAGGGGCCAGGCTGTTAGCACATGGAGTGAGGGCTCCTGGGCCTGTCCCAGTTCTGGCACTGATCTGTTCTCCTTGCATCATAGCAGCACCTCAACCCCACCAGCCAAGCTCATAACCTACTTGCACTGGGTGCCTCATGAGACATGGCAGGGGGGAGGGGGTCGGCCTCAGCCCAGGTCACACGGCAAAGCAATAGCAGAACCGGAGAGGAGAGAGCTCGGCCAGTCCCCTGGCCACTGAGCCATGCTGCTCCCGCTAACCCTTGTGACAGCATGCGAGTAACTTCACCTTTCTCTGCCGTCGTGGCCACTCATTGCACTCAGCCTATGTCAGCCTGGGCGGCCCCCCAGCGCTTCTCAGAGCAGGGCCATTACCCAGGACACCTGCCCTGTTTGCCCTGGTAACCCTGGCTGGACATTTGCCACCTCTCTAAAACGTACAGTGAATTTAATAGAAGGTTGGTGAGGCTCTGTTGGGGTCAGGGGAGGGGGAATCCAGCCGGCTTTCTCCCCGTGGTGGCACCAATTCTCAAGTGCCCTTACATGGTCTCTGTTTCCCCCCCTAGGTCCCTCGCGTTGGGCCAGCAATACACCTCGCTGGGGTCCCAGCCCATCCTGTGTGGCTCCATCCCCGGGCTGGTGCCCAAGCAGCTCCGCTTCTGCCGGAACTATCTTGAAATCATGCCCAGCGTGGCCGAGGGGGTGAAGCTGGGGATCCAGGAATGTCAGCACCAGTTCCGGGGCCGGCGCTGGAACTGCACCACCATTGATGACAGCCTGGCCATCTTCGGGCCCGTCCTCGACAAAGGTAAGGCAGCCACGCGGCTGCCGCACCAGGCAAAGGCTGCCGGGTTGGGCTGGGGGGGATTCTTCCATTTAGTTGCATTCCAGGACCATGCTGAGGCACAAGCTGAGATCAGGGACCATCGTGCCGGGTGCGGAACAGACCCAGTGAGAGATAGGCCCTGCCCAAGGAACTCACGAAGGTGGGAAGGGAGACAGAGGCACAGAGACGGGACAGGACGTGCCCAAGGTCACCCAGCCCCTGCAAAGCTCGTCTTCAGTGGCAGACACCAGGGATCTGGCACTGCTGCCCAGGCCCTGCTGAATGTCCCGGCTGGGCTGTGGAGAGGGAAGATCAGCTCATGACAGCAGCTCTCAGCAGACAGGTCCCCACTGCTAGGGAGTTTGCCTTGGTGGCAGATTGCAACTAGAAGCAGAAATCCCCCTACCCCCCGGCCCCCGCCCCGTGTGAGTCTTTGGGGCAGGGTGTCCTTGGCCTTGCCAAGGGAGTCGGTGAACACGACGCAGGCCCACGGCTCCAGGGTCACCCCAGCCCTCCAGCCCCAGGCACCACAGGACACCGGGAGGCTCGGCTGGGCTTGGTCAGAGGCTTTGGCAGCAGCACTCTGTGAAAGCAGCTTGGAGAGAGGAAAGCTGATGCCCCGTGTCCTCCCCCAGGCCTGAAGACCTGGCCTGTGGGCTGGAGTGGCAGCAAGGGGAAGCTGCAGCCTGGCCAGACCCATGTGGGGGGCGGTCCTACAGCTGCTATCTTATTTTGCTCAGCGGTGTAGATCCTCAGTCCCTCTGGCTTGGACTCCCGATGCTGTCCTCCAGGGCAGAGCCACCCAGCCGCACACAGGGGCTGCCTGGGACCACCCGCCAGAGCCCACAGGCCCCAAGGTCTGCAGGACCCCTTCATGGGAGCTGCTTTTTTCATCTCCCCTCTCTGTTCTAAGACTCCCTCTGGGCTGAGCTGGGCCCCCTTCAGGCCTCTGTTAATATCAGGGCTATGAGGCACCTCCCTACCAACAAAGACTAGAACCCCTCATCCGGTTGCTTCTTAGAAGGCAACAGCTCTGGGCACTGAAACAGAGGACTAAGGAGTCAGAGCTCCTGCAACCCATTCCCAGCTCTGCTACTGATTTGTTGCACATCCTTTGAAGAAGTCATTTCCCCTTCGGTGCCTCAGTTTCCCCATCTGTGAAATGGGGACGGTTAATGTTTCCTGACCTCAGAGAGGCTGGGAGGCTTCAGTAATGTTGATGAGGGAGTATGATGCCTGTGCCAGGGAAGGTCAAAGGATTTAGCTGAAACCGGAGCTGGAGGGCATTCAGAGTTTGACACTGTGGGTCAGACTCAGCACCCCAACCTGGTCCCCAGCACCCTCTGCTGCCCTGTGGGGAAAATCCCACCCACCCTTGCCAGGGGCTGGATTTGCTCCCTGCCCACTCAGTGATTCCCCTGGACCAAGGGTGCCACTTGCCCCAGGCAGCCCTAGATCCTGTGCTAGCAACGACAGGTACTGCCAGGCTGCGAAGAGCAGAAAGGGGACCAGATGCAGTGGAAGGGGGCTGGAGTCAGGGCATCCTGGTGCTTCTGGCTGAGTGAGAGGGAGCACAGAGCCCATGACAGGCCAACAGCATCACGATAACCTCACCTCGTGGCTTTTCTCAGCCATGCCACTTGCAGTCATTTGCATCTAAACAGGCGTGTATAGGATGGGATCAGGGGGCCTGGGGCCATCTCAATATCAACTCCAGAGACTTAAGAGGAGGGGGAGAGAAAAGAGAGAGGGAGAGAGCAAAATAAGCTTAGACGGATGAGAAAGAGCTAAGCTGCCTCCCCTACTGTGAGCAGGGTGAGTGATACGGCCCAGCACTACCGTGGTTTCAAAGTGCTGCACCATTCACACGCCCTTTAGCCATTCTGCTCCGGGGGTGGGGGCTGGGGGGAGCCATCACTAGGGCTTTCCCAGCCGGGCTGGCAGGATTGGCCGGGGCCAGCAGGCCGGGGACACTGGCCCGTTGCTACGCGGGGTCTGGGAATGCCAGCGCTCTGTGCTGGGGGGCCATTGGGCGGCGGAAACATTCCGCATTATGCTGGTAATACAGTGTGACACCAAGGGAACAATGGCAAATTGAGTGGCCCAGCAGGTAACGGGCCCGGCTGGGAGATAGTCGCAGTGCTGCACTGTCAAGCGCTCGCTAATCCTCCCTCCTGGCCCCTCCCTGGTTCTGGGAACTTCGCTTGCTCATTTCACTGCTGGGAAATTTCTCCCCAACGCCTTGTGCAGACCCAGTGGAGATTTTCAAGTGATTCATTCATAGCGCCAGGCCTTCCCCGCCTGGGAGCCTCTTCTCACCCCCGCATTGGCCTGCTGGGGTTGAACAGGGCTTCTGCCAAGCTGGCTGTGCGGCTGCAGGACGAAAACAACCAGGAGTAAACATGGCTGTGGTCGAGCATGGCTTGTTCTTGCCTGTGTATAGAGAAAGCATGTTCTGACCGTGGCTTAATGTGCATTCCCCTGCCACAGACAAGAACCGTGCATGGCTCTGACACTCCCAAGCTTAAAGCAGTTACTTCTTTGGCAGGAGCTTGTTCTAGCTGGGGATGTTGCACTGGTTAAACATAACCTGAAAAGTAAACATCCTCGATTAGTCCTGTATTGGAGCATGAGCTTTCGTGGGTGAGTACCCACTTCGTTGGCTGCATGTATCCGACAAAGTGGACATTCACCCATGAAAGCTCATGCTCCAATACGTCTGTTAGTCTATAAGGTGCCACAGGACTCTCTGCTGCTTTTACAGATCAGACTAACACGGCCACCCCTCTGATACTTGCCATCTGTTGGGTTTGGGCTCTCCACTTCTTCCCCTGGGGGATGGCCAGAGACAGCCTTTAAGTATAGATGACACTTTCCAGCTTGCTTTTTCCCTTCGGAATAGCAGGAATGCCAGGCTTACTCTTCCTTGTTCTAGTGGGAGGTCTCCTGGGATAATTCACGTGCACAGTGGAAGCTCTCTCGACCCTTCAGCCCAGGGGCAAGCATGTGGAATCTTTAACCCCAAGGAGTTTTTCTCCCCAGGGTTTCCCTCTCAGAACTGACATGGCCTCATCACGGTACGCTGAGCCCCTCTCAGCGCGCCTGGGACAGGGTTCGGTACTATTATCTCCATGTGCAGCAGAGCCACCTGTCGGCTTTGGAGCAAGTACTAAGTGACTCACCCAGGGTCATGCAGGAAGGATGTAGCAGGGGCAGAAAATGACCCTGTGCCCTGAATCCCATTCCAGACTGGCCAGTTTCTTTCCTCAGCTGGTGAATTACAGTTACAAATCATCAGAATACCAATTCCTGCCCCCTCACTCAGCTACCTACTGATGCTCTGGTCATCCATAGAGGTGCGGGTTGCAGGGGTGGTGGAGAGTCATCATTCAGGCTTTCCTAGCGTGACTGGCAGGATTGTATTTAGCAAATGCGGTTAGACAAGAGCTGACTGGGGTGGGGGGAGCAAACCCTTCTCTCTCTCTCTCTCTGAGCAAAATGTCTCAGATATCAGTCTCCCTGAGAAGGCACAAGGCAGATTCCCCTTTAGCTGGTCACCGTAAGGTCATGTCTACACTGAAATAAAAAGTAACCCAGCTGAGTTCTCCCATGTCTCCTTCCTAGCCACACATGCAAGAAAAAATATCAAGGAATCATTTTAGGTCCCATTGAGACTGGTTAAATGAGTCAGAGGATCCAGGTGCAAACCCGGTGTTCCGGACTTGGTTACATAGACTGTAAGGCCAGATGGGACCATTGTGATCATCCAGTCCAACCTCCTGCATGTCACAGGCCACAGAACCTCACCCACCCACCCACCCCTGTGGAAGACTCTAACCTCTGGCTGAGTTACTGAAGTCCTCAAACCATAACTTAAAGTTACAGAGAATCCACCATTTATACTAGTTTAAACCTGCAAGTGACCTGTGCACAGGAAGGCAAAACAAAAAACAAAATAAAAACGCCCAGGGTCTCTGCCAAGCTGAAATTCCCTCCTGACCCCAACCAATATGGTGATCAGCTAAACCCTGAGCATGCAGGCAAGACCCACCAGACAGATACCTGGGAAAGAATTATCTGTAGTAACTCAGATCCCACCCCAGCTAGTGTCTCATCACCGGCAGTTGGAGATATTTACTATGAGAAGTTGCAGACAGGCCATATGCCACGTAGACAACCTCATCAGACCATCCCCTCCATAAATGTATCAGGGTCAGTCTTGAAACCAGTTTTTTGCCCCCACTGCTCCCCTTGGGAGGCTGCTCCAGAACTTCACTCCTCTGATGGGTAGAAACTTCGCCTAGTTTCAAGCCTAAGCTTGTTAATGGGCAGTTTATAGCCCTTTGTTCTTGTGCCAATACTGGCACTTAACTTTAATAACTCCTCTCCCTCCCTGGCATTTATCCCTCTGATGTATTTATAGAGTGATCAGATCTGCCCTCGGCCTTTGTTTGGTTAGGCTAAACAAGCCAAACTCCTTGAGTCTCCTCTCCTAGGGTGTGTTTTCAATTCTTTGGATCATCTAGTAGCCCTTCTCTGCACTTGTTCCAGTCTGAATTCATCTTTCTCCAACATGGGAGACCAGACCTGCACACAGTATTGCAAATGAGGTCTCACCAATGGCTTGTACAATAGAAATAACTCTTTCCTACTGCTACTGGAAATACCTCACCTGGTACATCCTAGGATTGCATTAACCTTTTCATGGCCACATCACAGTCATCCTGCGATCAACCAATATATCCAGATCTTTCTCTTTCTCGGTCACTTTCAACTGATATGTTCCCAGTTTATAGCAAAAATTCTTGTTGTTAGTCCCTAAGTGCATGACTTTGCACAATTAAATATCATCCCATTTCTATAAACTCCAGTTTTCAATGTCATCCAGATTTTTTGGGATGATATTCCAGTCCCCCTCTGTATTGACACCACCTCCCAATTTTGTGTCATCTGCAAATTTTATCAGCACATTCCCACTTTTTGTGCAAAGGTCATTAATGAAAATGGTAAATAAGGTTGGTCCAAAGAACAGTCCCTGAGGAACTCCACTAGTAACAGCCCTCACACATGACAGCTCACCTGTCAGTACGACCCGCTGGCCTCTCTCTTTTAACCAGCTCCTCATCCACCTCTCAATTCGCATAGTAATCCCCATCTTCTCCAATTTAACTAATCATTTCCCATGTGGAATAGATCTAATCTACCTGCATTACTGAAATCCAGGTAGAGTAGACCTTTAGACATTCCCTTTGTCTAAAAAAAATCAGTTATCTTCTCAAAGAAGGAGCTCAGGTTGGTCTGGCACAAGCTACCTTTTATAAATCCGGGCTGAATTTTATCCCAATTCCCATTTATCTCTATGTCCTTAACTACTTCTGCTTTCAAAATTTGTTCCAAGACCTTGCATACAATTGAGATCAAACTAATGGGCTTGTAGTTTCCCCGATCACCTTTTTCCCTTTCTTAAAAACAGGTTCTATATTAGCAATTCTCCAGTCATAGGATACAACTCCCAAGTCTGTGGCTACAGTCTAACACAGCTACCCCTCTGATACGTGACTCCCAAATTTACACATTCATTAAAAATCCTTGCTATTGGGCCAGCAACTTCATGAGCCAGTTCCTTTAATATTCTTGGATGGAGATTATTTGGGCCCCCTGATTTTTCCCCATGAAGATGTTCGAGTTTGACTCCTACCTCGGATGGGGTCATTTCTACTGCCATGTCCTCATTTCCATTAGCCACCTGCCTACTAATCCTCGGCTACTCATTCCCCTTATTATAAACACAGTAAAGTATTTGTTGAGGTGTTGGGCCAGGCCTAGATTATCTTTAATCTCCACCCCATTCTCAGTGTTTAGCTGTCCCACTTCTTTCTTTTTATGTATACAGCTAAAGAACCTTTTACTGTTGGTTTTAATTTCCTTTGCAAGGTCCAACTCTGCTTGACTTTTGGCAGTTCTCACTTTCCCCTGCATTTTCTGACCTCCAAGAAAGCTTTCCTTGCTGATCCATATCATTGTCCATTCCTTGTAGGCTTTCTGCTTTCTCTTCAGCACCTGTTGGAAATACTTGCGCTGTTGCTTGTTCAGTTTGGGCTCAATCCTTCTCTACATGGTTTTCCCCGTTGCGTGGGATGCAGGCTTCAGACAGCTTATGCCACTTTGACTTTAATTCCAAGCCTCCTCCACATTCAAATCCTTGAGTTCTTCAGTCCAGTCCAGTCCACTTCCCTAACTAATTTCCTGAATTTTTGAATGGTTGCCGTTTGGAAATCCAGTCCCCTGGCTGCAGACCTATTTGTGTTTATCCTTCCATTTAGTTTTAACTGAATTAGCTCATGATCACTCGAACCAAGGCAGCCTGGTTCCACTCCATAGGCCCATGTTTCTGTCCCATGCGAAGGGCCCTGTCTGCAAGACACAATGACCCACTCAGTAGGTGCCGTTATTAATGATTTATGTTATGGTGGCATCTATGGGTCCCACTGGAGTTCATGTATTACTTGCATTTTTACTCTAGCACTCAAAGGCTCAGTGAGGCCTCAAGCAGACTTATGCTAGGGGCTGTACACACACAGGTGGACCCAGTTCCCCAAACCAGGTTAGGTCCCACCTACACCACAACATTTAACCATGGTGCACAGTTCTGTAACCCTGGCCCATGCCCTGGTGGGGAGAGCAGTGTAGGTGACCTTTAGGCTGATTTTTATATTGGGGTGAGAACGTTAGGACCAGCTCCAGCACAAGGCCTGTCTACACGGCGGAATCACCACGTTTGATGCTCCTGCAGCTCACTCATGTTTCCGCCTGCCTTCGTGGACAGAAAAAATCTCTTTCTGAAGCTGAGAGGCAACGAGGTGCCTGAGAAGGCCTTGGACTGGGTGTGAGACCTCTGTCAAATGACTGGCTGGGTAACTGTGAGCAGGTCACTTCATCTTGCTGCATCTCTCTCCCCCTTGCATCCTTTGTCTTTCAGGCTGGGACCATCTGGTTCTGCATGCAGGGCCGGGCCCAGAGTACACGTAACAATGCTGAGGAACCATTGCTTAGCCTAACTCTGGACTGGATTAAAACACTGGTTCCTAAGGGGATCATCACCTGGTCTGTGTGCAGGATGGTAAAAAGGAGATGCCCGGCCAGAACCCCTCCCTGAGGCTAGCTTGGGAAACGATTTCAGAACCCTCTGACCCATCCTCAAGGGCAGATAAACCAAGTTAGGAGATAGTGGAGTGGGAGACGCGACTCAAGCACCATTTTCTTCCCGATGTGAATAGGGCCAAATAGTGAGAGTTAAAAGACTGAACTAGTCCCTCCAAGGGACTTGGGAAAAATCCCATCACTTGGGGGATGGAATTCCCAAAACCATTGGCATTAGCCTAATTCTGGTCCCAGTGAAGCCACTGGTAAAAATTCCACTGACTGAGTGGGAACAGCAGTAAAGCAAAGCTGACCACTTTGATAATACCCCCCTGGGCTGGATAGATTACTAGACAATGAACTGAATTGCTGGAGCGCAGTCTGGAGCCATAGCATAAGCTAGATTCTGACTTCTGTGACCCACAGGAGCAAAGTGATTTTTATTAATACTGATGCCCCTCTGCTGAGAGGTAGAACAAATCTGGGGCCTTGCTGGTTGGCTTCCCAAAAGTGGACAAATCAGGGACATGGAGTATGGGAATATTCCCAGTGTAAATTGCTTCGTTTATATATATGCACCAGTCTTGGGACAGAAATGGTCCCAAACTGCATGCTGTACACCCCCTCTGCCAGAAATCCCAGACTGCATATCAATGCTCAGTCCCCATGAATCATACAATCTCAGGGTTGCAAGGGACCTCAGGAGATCGTCTAGTCCAACCCCCTGTTCAAAGAAGGACCAATCTCCAAATTGCCCCCTCAAGGATTGAACTCATAACCCTGAGTTTAGCAGGCCAATGCTCAAACCACTGAGCTATCCCTCTCCCCCAAGCTACTCTTTACCCAGAATTGCCCCAAATATAGAGCACAAAGCAGAGAACAAACTCTGCTGTCTCCCAGAATTTCTCCCAAAGTTCAACCACAGAGCAAAACTTACAACACATCAGCATTTCTTTAAAGACTAACCACTTGCTCATAAACCAAGAAAAAGAACTAAAAGTAAGACTAGGTAGATCAGCGACATCTTTTGACTGACTCTTGCCACAACAGCACTATGGTTCAAGCCCCGCTGTTCACTTGGATTAAAACATGGTTTGATAAAGCGTTTTTTTGTTCTATATGATCAGCAAGCTTTCCACGGTGCTATACAAATGATCTCATCAGTTCTCACTGCCCCACCACAAAGTGAGTCACTGTCATCGCCCCTTAACTGTAAGGAAACTGAGGCACAAGTGGGTGGCACGACTTGCCTAAGGCTGGAGGAGGCATCCGCTTCAGTTAGGATTAGAATTTAGGAGCTGAACATCTAAAATCCAGGGCTCAATCCACAAGGGCCAAGGTTCCCAACAGTGACCAACCAGTTCTCTGCAAATCATGCAGTTCTGCCACCACCTCCTTGCTTCCCTTGGCTACGTTTTATTGAAACATGAACTAACATACACTCAGCACTTTGTTAGTGTCACTTTTCCACGTAACAACTGCTAGAATGCCCACGGGCATATTGAGCAATTGTGATTCTGAGAAGAGGGGTCTGCCTCACAATCTCTATTAACTTGTGACAGACATGATGAAAAACTGAGCAGTTTTGCCCTGGAACGTGCCACGTGGGTGCCCTGACGCCAGGCCTGCCCTGGAACATGCCATGGGAGCATCGAACATGCCACATGAGCGCCCTGACACCAGGCCTGGAACGTGCCACGTGAGCGCCCTGATGCCAGGCCTGGAACGTGCCTCGTGAGCATCCTGACATCAGGCCTGGAATGTGCCACGTGAGCGCCATGATGCCAGGCCTTCCCTGGAACATGCCCCATTGTCTATTTGGCATTCAACTTCCTGTCTGTTTGGGTGCTGCTGCTTTATCTTTGCATCTGGTGCTCACCTGACTCTTACAAACCATTTATTTTTTCTGTTTTGTGCTGCATAGTGTCATACACGCAAAATCTCAACCTCTGAGTCATGGCCGGCTTCCTTGCTATGGTGCATTCTTTTCTGCATTCTTCGCAGCTGCAAGCATGGTGTGGAGAGCCCCGGTGGAGAGGCACTAGAGAGGTGCCAAGTAGGATAACGCATTGGCTAAGTGTTAGTGGGTTGTTGTCACTGCCCTCGTCTGCTGAATAGAATGAGAATTGCTTATGTAGTACTGGTGGTCCAGTAGATGGGAGGATTTTTACACTAGTTGGGCTGAGGCATGAGTATTGAGCCCCAGATGGGTTTGGTGCAAAGTCACCATGCAACAGGGAGTATGTCAGATTGCCCTGGCTTGCTCAGCATCAGGGAAAGAGATTTCTCTTGGGCTGGGTGTGGTGCGCACAGGACACCAAGCCCCCAGCCCCACACAAGCTCACATAGTGGAAAGCCTGACACGGGACCCAGTGAGTAAAGAATTAAAGGATGGTAGATGAGACGACAAGTTTGGTTGCTAAGAGTAACCGTGATGCTATAAAAGGGCTCACTCCAGTCAGGCCAAGGGGGAGCCAGGGAGCCGGAGGAGAGGAAGTGCATGTGAGGAACTGGGGGCAAGAGGCATGAAGAAGCCAAGAGTGAGTGGGGACACTGCTGGAGGACTGAGAAGTACAAGCATTATCAAACACCAGGAGGAAAGTCCGATGGTGAGGACAAAGAAGGTGTTGGGAGGAGGCCATGGGGAAGTAGCCCAGGGAGTTGTAGCTGTCACGCAACTGTACCAGGAGGCACTTTAGACAGCTGCAGTCCACAGGGCCCTGGGCTGGAACCCGGAGTAGAGGGTGGCCCAGGTTCCTCCCAACTCCTGATCAAACACAGGAGGAATTGATCTGGACTGGGGCTTCTACCAGAAGGGAAGGTCTCTGGGCTGTTTCCCGACCCAGAGAGTGAATCTGTGTGGTGAGCAAAACTGCCAATAAGCGGAGGACCCACCAAGGTAATGGAGGAACTTTGTCACAGGTATTAAAGCCAGATTTTAGCTCTCTAGAATGATGTGTGCCAAACCCTCACATGATGAAGAGATTGAAACAGGATATGCAGCAAGACCAGGCCCGTCATCAGCAATCTGGTGGCTCAAAGGGCCATGCTGTGAAAATAACACCCGTTTCACCCTTGGTCAGCATGCAAGGAGTGAGGTGTGCTGAACTGGCCGACAAACACCTCAGCAACGTCTGTGCTTCTTGCTCAGATAGTGGCTGGGCCTCGGCCTGGTTGGAGAAGTAGTCTGCGATAGTGAGGGTGTATCAACTGTCAGTGACAGAGCCCCAGAACAGCCATAGCTACCCTCCCTAGAGGCTGGCTCAGCTGGGTGGGAACCATAGGTAGTGTGTGTGTAGGATGTGCTGTGTTATGGGCTCCCCGGATATAGGAAAACTTTACTCAGCCCCTAACAGACTGCGCTATCCAGGCCTGTGGTGCTGTCTTTGAACCCTTTGGGAAAGCTCCCCACATCGTGCTGCTATATAACCCCTTCTGAATCTCAGGCACCAATCCCCCGGGGCCATGTGATGATTTAGTTGGGGTTGGTCCTGCTTTGAGCAGGAGTTGGACTAGATGACCTTCTGAGGTCCCTTCCGACCCTGATATTCTATGATTCTATGTTCTCCACTTCCCATCAATGCCTAACCAGTAGCCTTGCTCTAGGTCGGGGTCAGCAACCTTTCAGAAGTGCTGTGCTGAGTCTTCATTTATTCACTCTCATTTAAGGTTTTGTGTGCCATTTATACATTTTAACGTTTTTAGAAGGTCTCTTTCTATAAGTCTATAATATATAACTAAACTATTGTTGTATGTAAAGTAAATAACGTTTTTAAAATGTTTAAGAAGCTTCATTTAAAATTAAATTAAAATGCAGAGCCCCCCAGACCAGTGGCCAGGACCCGAGCAGTGTGAGTGCCAAAGAAAATCAGCTCGCATGCCGCATTCGGCACACATGCCATAGGTTGCCTACCCCTACACTAAGTGCAAGTCAGGCCAGGCTTCCCTGCTTGTATGTACACCTGGGCCTGCCAGTGCCTCTTCTGTCAGAGCCAACAGCCGTGCTTCCTTCCAGCACCTTAGCTGGGACACTACGGGGTCTGTGGCTTGTCCCTCCTTCATCATTGTGGGTCTGCATTGGAGCCTCCAACCCACTGCAGTGACCCTTCCTGCTGGTGTCATGGCTGCTGCTAGGCTGGCAGGTTTTCATTTCTCCATCCTGACCACGTAGCTGGCCCTGCCTAGGCTCAGTCTCTGGGCCAGGGCATCAGCATTCGTGTGCTGTTTCCATGGACAGTGCTGGTACTGAGCTAGTTGCTTGCACTATTGGGCCAATTGTCCTTGGGGTTCATGGAAATGATAGACTCTCTTGTGTGAGGGGGATTCGGATTTAAGAGCTTTCCCCAGGGGGAAGTGCTGGAAATGGTTGGTGCCAGCAGTTCACAGTTGTGGAGTATTCTGTTCGTCCTTGTTCAGGGTCCTGCTGATCCACGCAATTACTCCTTCCTGGTCTCCATATGGTTGAGCCAAGACAGCGCCAAGTCTAACTTCAGTTGCATGGGTGTCTAGGACAAACCGTAGTGGGGGATCTGGGTAGGCCAGTATTGTTGAAGATGTGAGCCTCCACTTTAGTTCCAGAATGGCTTCTCGGTATGGGATAATCCACTCAAACATCTGCCCCTGGTAGTATAAACCCAAGCTAATGAAACTCTGCAACTCAGTGACAGAATGTGGCACTGGCTAGGATAAGATGGCGTCTCCCTTTTTCAGGTCTTTCGCTCTGCCATTCTTTGAGATCACATGTCTCCAGTAATCTACTTTATCACAGAAAAGATGCATTTTGCTGGTTTCACTTTTAAGCTGGCTTCACATAGCCTCTCCAGCACAGCTCCCAGCTTCTGCAGATGCTCCTCAAGCCACCTCACAGTGACAACATTCAAGTTACACTAGGCAGGGCATGCCCTGCAGTCTCTCTGCATGACATCCATCAGCCTTTGGAACAGCCCAGACACAATACAGAGGCCTAAAGGCAGAGTTCAAACTCAGAGAGGCTCTGGTTGATGGTCCTTGCCGTTTTCTGTCGGTCATCTTGGTGCAGCTCTACTTGCCCGTAGTCACTGGCTGGGTTCAGCATGCAGAACCAACAAGCCTTTGCCAGCCAGTTGAGTGACAGCTCTTTGCCTTATTCCCATGATCTTAAACTAAGCTTGATTTGCAACCTGGAGTACCACACTGAAAGGTCTTAACTTTCTCAGTTTCCTTGGGTAGCTCTTTGTCATGATTGTGAGTATGCAATGGAAACCTGTCTCTGGAGCCTACCAGAATTGTAAGTGGGTGTCCATTGATCTCACTAGTGATGTAGCATATGGACCTGATCTCACTGGCAGCTGTTGTCTCTCACTGTGACTCTGCAGGTCTGCAGATGAGGCCTGGCCCTTGGCTCCTGTCCTTGGGAGATGTCTTGCCTCCAGGCCTTACCCTGCTGTGAGTATTCCCACAGGATGTGCCTGTGGTTTCAACCTCCAGCATTGTAGGTCTGCCCAGTACCTCCTATGGGTACTTTCAGGGTCTTTCAAAGTTCATTTGCTTCCTTCATCCCTCTCTCTCTCCCACCACCACCTATTGGTTCTTGCTGGGTTACAGGGTTCCCTTTCACACTGCTTCACTCTCCTGCCCTCACTTAGTTCTTGGAGGGCTGAGTCCTGTGTCTTTCCTCTAGCTGGAGTGTCTTCTAGTGCAGCCTTGCACACCTGTGCCTAGGGGCTAGGCCCTGCTCTTCTGCAGCCTCTATGGCTAGTTCCAGCTCCACAGAAATCCTGAGGGCCTCTTCCAGCCCATTCAGTTTCTTCTTACAAAGAACTATCCGGATTTCTCCCCCAGCTGCATGTCACAAGTTGGTCCCTGGCCAGTAAATCCTGCATTTGGTTGTCATAGTCCAGGATCTCCTTGGTGGCCAGGCGCTGGAGGAAATAGCCAAAATTGGTGACAGATTCCCCTTTTTCTTGTCTCGTGTTGAAGGCTGCTCATTTGGAGCAGCAGGCCAATAAAATCCAGCTTGGAAATCTCTTCCCAGCTAGTTATTCAAGCAGCTTGTTCATAATGGTTGAGCCAGGTGGCCCAGTCCTGACCATCCCCAGTATAAGCTCTGGGTAAGAAGTTGGGCCACTGCATCTCCCACCCGCACTGACCTTCCACTCTTGGGGCCCAGGGGAACATTTCAGTCATCAGGATTGTTCATTTCCACTCACTAAGTAGATCTCATATCCATGGCAACTGCCTCTTAACTCCTTGCCAACCAAATTCATAGATTCCAAGCCCAGAAGGGACCAGTGTGATCATCTCATCTGAATGCCTGTATAGCACAGGCCATAGAACTCCCCCCACATAATTCCAATTTGAACTAAAGTCTTCTCAAACAAATCCAATACTGATTTTACAATCACCAGGGATGGAGCCTCTACCACAATCTTTGGTAAGTTAATGGTTAATTATCCTTAAAAATTTACACATTTCCACTTTGCTTTTTTCTAGCTTCAGCTTCCAGCAACTGGGTCATGTTAGATCTTTCTCTGCTAGATTGAAAAGCCCATTTTGAAATCTTTGTTCCCCATGTAGATACTTATAGACAGGGATCAAGTCACCTCTTAACCTTCTCTTTGCTGAGCTAAAGATTGCACTCCTGATCACTAGAAGGCTTTAATAATTCTTGTGGCTCTTCTTTGAACCCTCTCCAATTTCTCAACATCTGTCTTGAACTGTGGACACCAGAACTGGACCCAGTACCCCAGCAGCCATCAACAGAGCCATATAGAGGTAAAATAACCTCTCTAGCCCTCAGAATTCCCATATATACTTCCAACAGCTGGCACTGTTCACCGGCTAACTGATAGGTCTCAAAATGTAATTGGCCACTACAACCCCCAAATCTTTTTCAGAGTCGCTGCTTCCCAGGATAGCATCCCCCATCCCGTAGGTATGGCCAACACTCTTTGTTCCTAGAGGTGTACTTTTAGCAATATTCAAATGCATATTTTTTGCTTATGCCCAAGCTTATTAAATGTTCCAGACCCCTCTGAATCAGTGACCTGTCCTCTTCAGTATTTACCACTTCCTCAGTTTGTGTGTTCTCTGCAAACCTTATCAGTGGTGATTTTGTTTTCTTCCAGGTCATGGATAAAAATGTTAAATAGCAAAGGGCCAAAGAATCCATCCCCGTGGGACCCCCCACTAGAAACACACCTGCTGGAAGATGATTCTCTGTTTCCAATTGCACTTTGAGACTCTTCAGTTAACCAGTTTATAATTCATTTAATATGTCCTATGTTAATTTTGTTTTCTATTTTTTTTAATCAAAATATTGTGTGGTACCAAGTGAAACATCTTATATCAGTCTAATTTTGTTGTATCAACACAATTACCTTTATCAACAAAACTTGTAATTTCATCAGAAACTATATCAAATTAGTTTGACAGAATCTATTTTCCATAACCTGTGTTAATTGGCTTTAATTATACTATTCTCCTTTACTTCTTTATTAATCAAGACCCATATCACCCACTCCATTACCTTACCTGGGATAGGTGTCAGAATGACAAGCCTATAATTACCCCATGTCATCAGGTTTCACCTTTTTAAATATTGGTGCATTATCAGCTTTCTTCCAGTCATCCGGAAGTTCCCCAATGTTTCAAGACTTATCAAAAATCAACATTAATGGTCCAGTGAGCTCCTCAGTCAGCTCTTTTAAAACTCTTGGTTTCATGTTATCTAGACCTGCTGATTTAAAAATGACTAACTTTAGTAGCTTCTGTTCAACATCCGCCTGAGACATATTTCAGTGGAAAGTGTGTCATCCCTCTCATTATCTCCTCCCACCTCCAAAAATATAACACAAATATTTACTGACCGGTCTGCCTTTTCTGCATTACAACTGACAATTCTACCATTTCCATCTAATAATGGGCCAATATCACTGTTAGGATTCCTTTTGTACCTAATATATTTTTAAAACGTCTCCTTTTTGTCCTTCGCGCTTGTGGTAAACTCTTTCCCAAATCTGGACTTTAGCGTACAAAATCTGGGTGCTTACTGTGAACCTCCCCAAGCTTATACCCAGCTTGGATCTTATCTCGCTGCCACCAGCCGAAGTTTTCCAGGGTTTCGGCCCCCTCGGGTTCCCCAAACCTTTCCTTGGGGGACCCCTCCAAGACCCAGAGCCCCTGGGTCTCCTCTATCTCATCCCCCAGCTTCCCCCCCTTTCCTGGGTTAGCCGGTGCGATGCTGTCCTATTCCCTTTGAATACAACCAGAGAGGCAATCTAGCTTCCCCGAGGCTATGCATTCAAACCTAGTCAGCTCACACAAGAGATTCACCCCTCCCTTTGTCCCGTAGCCTTTTCCCGCCCTGGGACAATAGGAAAGTAAGACACAGAGCTTGGGCTTTTCCCTCCCCCCGCCTAGCCTGTCACAGATATAACAGAGCTCCGGGCACAGAAATTCCTCTCCCCTTTGCCTCACTAGGAAAAGAAACTCCCACAAGTTTTAAAAAGAAACTTTATATAAAAAGAAAGAAAATACAGAACAATAATACTGCATTAAGAAACTCAATACAGGAATATGGCTTATAAGAAAATAGGAATAAACAGTCTGATTTAAAAGATAGCCCAATTAAACCAGTCCAGCAAATCAACACCCATGTAAATACAACTCAAAGCACATCACAGCCGATTACTTTGGTTCCTTTGTACTCACACTTGATAGTAGAATATTTGAAAGAAGATGGAGTTAGAAGAAAAGCTTGTTTACTCACAGCCGAGGAAAACAAAAAGACCCCGAGTTTCCAGTTCCCTCCCTGACTTTAAAAAAAATCCAGGTCTCTGATTGGACCTCTGGTCTGGTGTTTGGTTCCCCCTTTGTTCACCCTTTACAGGTAAAAGAAAATTAACCCTTACCTATCTGCTTATGACAGCGCTGAGAGCCATTCTCCTTGGGACTCCACTGCTAGCACCTTTGTCATTATTAGGGGTGCTCAAGCCTGGCGGACACCAAGTCCCTAAGGCGCCAGTAGCGTGACCAGATCTACCACAGGTTGGTGGCAAGTGCTACGAGCACTTCAATTGCTAGACCCCATAGGTGCGAACCCTCGTGGGCCCCAGTAACCGCTCAGACACTTGACCAAATGAAGGCTGGCAAGAAAGGGACAGATTGTGAAATCCTCTGTGCACAGTGGCCTAAATAGTTAACCACTCAAAGTCAAAAGAACAATTCCTATTTGGACATCTGGGGAGAGGCCCAGCAGAGGGCTAGAGCTCTCCTGGTGTAATGTCTGGGTTGCCCTCTGCACTCCATTACTTTAGGCGTAGGCAGGGTTCCAGGCCAGGATCAGTTAGTAGTGTATCTTGTTGGGGCTGCTCTGCACTGGCTCCCTGCCCAAGCTCTGTTGCTTCCCCACAAGTCCTGCTCCAAGCTGCTCCTGGCTGCAGTGTCCATCAGTCACACCCTGCTCCCCACATGGTTCCCCAGCTCCTGCTGCAGCCTGCTCTGCACATGTCTCCCTGATGGGTATCGAGGGCCTTGCCTCCCTGCTGTTCCTGGCTTCCAAGCCACCACCACGTCCCCGACTGCAAAGTTTCTTTTTGCATCAAGGCCTTCCACAGACTTTTTGCTGGCTTACCTGGGATGGGAATGTGCCTCCATGTCTCTCCCTTACCCCCAAGTGCATTGATGGGAATGGTAGGTCCCTCCTTAGCAGACTCATTGTACCTATAGTCTCTCTTGGTTTAACCCATCCCTTCTTGCTCTGCCATGACTAATTCCTCTCCATTCTTGCAGATGTTTAGGGTATGTCTACACTACGAAATTAGGTCAATTTAATAGAAGTTGGTTTTTTAGAAATCGATTTGATACAGTCGATTGTGTGTGTCCCCACTAAGCACATTAAGTCGGCAGTGTGGGTCCACAGTACTGAGGCTAGCGTCGTCTTTCGGAGCATTGCACCATGGTAGCTATCCCACAGTTCCCCCAATCTCCCCCGCCCATTGGAATTCTGGGTTGAAATCCCAATGCCTGATGGGGCAAAAACATTGGCACGGGTGGTTCTGGGTACATGTCGTCAGACCTCCCTCCATGAAACCAATGGCAAAAAATCATTTCTCACCTTTTTTCCTGGGTTACTCGTGCAGACGACATACCAATGCAAGCATGGAGCCCACTCAGCTCACCGTATGTCTCCTGGGTGCTGCTGGCAGACACGGTACTGCAGTGCTACACAGCAACATCCCCTTGCCTTGCCTTGCGGACGGCAGATAGTACAATACGACTGCCAGCCGTTGTCGTCCTGTGGGTGCTCCTGGCCAACCTCGGTTAGGTTGGTTGGGGGTGCCTGGGCAGACATGGGTGCTCCTGGCCGGTCTCAGTGTGGTCGGTCGGGGGGTGCCTAGACATAAATGGGAGTGACTCCAGGTCATTCTTTTTTAAGTTTTGTCTAATGGAGATTCAGTCCTGCCTGGAATATCATGTGAGCTGGAGGCTTCTGCCTCAGGCTGCTCTCTCAGCCGGCAGCACCGCGCGGTCGCACCTGCCGCCTACCCCTTGCTGCCATGGCTCATGAAGCCTGGACAGTAGTAAGGAGCAGTTCAACTATAGGCTGAGCAAGTGCATAATGCTGGTAGAATGTGCCTTTGGACATTTAAAAGCTCGCTGGTGCAGTTTACTAGCTCGGTTAGACCTCAGCAAAACCAATATTCTCATCACTCTTACTCCTTGCTGTGTGCTCCACCCTACCTGTGAGAGTAAGGGGGAGACGTTTATGGCGGGGTGGGAGGTTCAGGCAAATCACCTGGCTGCTAATTATTCGCAGCCAGACACCAGGGCGGTTAGAAGAGCACAGCAGGGCACTCTGTGCATCAGAGAAGCTTTGAAACCAGTTTCATGACTGGCCAGAGTATGGTGTGACAGTTGTGTTTGTTTCTCCTTGACGAAAACCCACCTCCTTGGTTCACTCTACTTCCCTGTAAGGCAACTGGCCTCCCCTCCCCCCTTTGATCTCCGCTTACAGAGGCAATAAAGTCATTGTTGTTTCAAATTCATGCATTCCTTATTAATCTGTCACACAAATGGGGGGATAACTGCCAAGATAGCCTGGGAGGGGTGGGGGAGGAGGGAAGCACGGGGGGGGGTAATTGTAGGGGTACCCCCTAGAATGGCATGCGGCTCATCATAGAAGCAGCAAGTCGGGGGCTCTGACCCGGAACGGCCATTTGCCTTTCAAGTTCTTTGGTAGGCTTCATGCAGCACTGCTGTGGGTCCCTGTTATAACCTCTGTCCTTCATGCCCTTGGAGATTTTTTCAAATATTCCAGCATTTCGTCTTTTGGAACGGAGTTCGGATAGCACAGATTTGTCTCCCTATACAGTGATCAGATGCAGTACCTCCCATTTGGTCCATACTGGAGCTCTTTTGCGATTCTGGGACTACATGGTCACCTGTGCTAATGAGCTCATTACGCTGGCCAAACAGGAAATTAAATTCAAAAGTTTGCAGGGCTTTTCTTGTCTACCTGGCCAGTGCATCTGAGTTGAGAATCCTGTCCAGAGCGGTCACAATGGAGCACTCTGGGATAGCTCCCAGAGGCCAACACCGTTGAATTGTGTCCACACTACCCCAAATTCAACCCAGCAGGGTCGATTTCAGTGCTAATCCCCTCGTCAGGGAGGAGTACAGAAATCAATGTTAAGAGCCCTTTAAGTTGACAAAAATGGCTTTGTCGTGTGGACGGGGGCAGGGTTAAATCGATCTAACACTGCTAAATTCGACCTGAACTCGTAGTGTAGATCATGGCTTAGCCTGGCCCCCTCAATCTCCTAGCTCAGCTAGAGACACAGTTTTTCCTCGTCCCCCAGGAATCAAGCCCTCCAGCTCGTCTCTAAGTTACCTCCATGTGCCCGAGTACAACTTATCCAAATGAATTTTGTTTCTAATAAAACTTAGTGATTCACAAATTACAGTCTGTGCACGACACCTCTATAATTACAGAGGCAAATGGCATGTTCTTGTCCAGTCTGAAGGCAGCAGGCTTTGGTTTCTCTTTAAAGGACTTGATTGTGCACTAGTGAAAAATGACCCCATGTAATTTTCAGTACTCTGCAGAGCTCACTGAGTTAGACACAAGAAAACAGACTTTCAGCCTGAATTACTTTTAGTTTAGAATGAAATAAAAATAAACCCAAAAAGTAAAATCTCCATGGACTTGAGAGCATGCATTGAGCACCTCCTACCAACCTGCAAAGAACAGAGCAGGCAGCAGAGCCTCAGCAGTTTAAAGGTGCAGTACACGGAAAAGCAGCATTCTGGTCGCTTAGAACTGCAGCAGGGTGAAGAATGGTGACTTGCTGGAGCTGGGAGCGAAAAGGCTCCTGTGCTGTTGCTGAATTTCGGGGAATGAATAGGAACAGCTCAGCAATGATCTGACAGGCTTGCAGAGAACTGGTTCCCCCCTCTGTACCTGCTACGCTGGGGAAAGATGAGCCAGAGAGGGGACTTGCCAAAGGTCACATAGTGAGGTGGAAGCAGCCAGGCCTGACTTCCCATCCTGTGCGCTGGTCCCTGCAGCCACCACTGCCTCATCACCATTCTCTGTCTGTCCACAGTGCTGCCAATTGACCTTTTCTTTCTGCTGATCCTTTCTAGGGGGACAGAGGTTGGTTTTTGCTGCCTTGTTCAACTCTTTGCACTCAGCCTCTGGGAGCATTCATGGACGCAAAGCCAGGGTAGTTCTACTTTTGAAACCTCATGAAATGCCCAGAATATGAAGATTGCTTCTCTTTAGTTTATTTTCCAGGTCCTCTGGTTTCTCCCTTGCTCTGATTCAGGGAAGAGATTTCCCCTTTTTCTCCTTTGTTGCAGAGATTCATTTCCCTGACGGTGAGGTTTGAGATTTGAATCAAACACAAAGAGGAACTGTCTGGTGAGGAGCTGTTCTGCCAGGAAGCCCCTCAGCCATACTCTCTCTCTCTGATTCAGAGATTTTAAGGCTGGAAGGGACCATTCTCCATTCTTGACCATTTTTAAATCCAGACTGGCTGTTTTTCTAACCCATCTGCTCTAGGGATTATTTGGGAGCAGTTCTCCGGCCTGTGCTATGCAGGAGGTCAGATTGGATGAGCACAATGGGCCTTTTTGGCCTTGGAACCTACCCACCTCTTATCATCTGGTCTCATTTTCTGCATTACCCCAGCCAGAGAATTTCACCAAGTGACTCCTGCATGGAGCCTGGAACATCCAGCTGAGTTAGAGTGTGTCCTTTTGGAAGACAAGCAGGCTGGGTTTAAAGACTGCAGGAGATGGAGAATGCACTGCACCCTAAGGAAGCTGTTTCAATGATTAATCACTCTCGCCGTTAACAAAACGGAACTTTATTTCTAGTCTGGATGTTTAGATTCAGCTTCCAGCCATTAGATCTTGTTATACATTTGTCCCCTATCGTCAGACAGCGTTTGCCTGTTTACATATATACACAGACCATGGTAAAGGCAACTTTTAACCTTTTCTTGGCTTAATTCGAGAGGCCGAGGGCCTTTAGTGTCTCCCTGAAAGGCACCTGTTCCAGCCCATGAATCACTCATGTAGTCTTGTGAAAATGGAAAGGGTTCAGACTTATCTTTTTGAAGTGTGGACACCACAATTAGACAGGGTTCCAGTATCAGTCTCACCAATGCCATACACAGAGGGACTAGAACCGCCCGACTCCAACACAGTATCCCCCTTGCCCCGGCTATACCCTGGCTCTAGCTCTTGCTCATTAGGGAACTGCTCGGATTTGGGATTTACTTTTTTGAAAAATTAATAAATAACCTTTTAGAAAAGATTCACAGGAGTTGGTGGGTACTTGGGGAAGGGAAGCAGCTAAACGTTAACCTAGCACATAATCCCATGGACAAGAACATAAGAACAGTCACACTGGGTCAGATCAAAGATCCATCTAGTTCAGTGTCCTGTCTTCTGACAGTGCCCAATGCCAGGTGTCCCAGAGAGAATTAACAGAACAGGGAATCATCCCTGTCGCCCATTCCCAGCTTCTGGCAAACAAAAATCCTGTTTCTTCACAGCTACGCGAGAGTCTGCCTTTGTCCATGCCATTGCTTCGGCCGGCGTGGCCTTCGCTGTCACCCGCTCCTGTGCTGAGGGCACCTCCACCATTTGCGGCTGCGACTCGCACCACAAGGGACCCCCAGGTGATGGCTGGAAATGGGGGGGCTGCAGTGAGGATGCTGACTTTGGCGTTCTGGTTTCCCGGGAGTTTGCAGATGCTCGAGAGAACCGTCCGGATGCCCGATCAGCCATGAACAGACACAATAATGAAGCAGGCAGAACGGTGAGTGCCGTCCCCACCCCACCCGTCTCTGCCACAAAACCTGCACGTATGGTAGTTCCCTGGCATAGGCAGATGGCCTGATTCAACTCCCACCAAGTCAATGGAAAGACTCCGATTGATTTTAATGGAAGGTGGATCAGGCCCTGGCTGCACGTACACTCATGAATAAGCCCTGCCATGCATGCAGCCCTAGTGTACCAGCCGAGCATCTCCAGCTACTGACCCAACGGCTCTCTTCATTCAGGCTGGAGCAGATTAAAACCAGGGGGTAACGCACTTGGCACAGCTAGCCACCCCAACCCCCATGCCCTACCCCACTGATGCACCCAGTCTCCAAGGATAGCAGCCCTCCAGTAAGTCTGCGTTGGCCACATTAGCAGATAAGATGCAAGGGACATTATTAACGTCTAAGGCAGCAACTGGAAGACTAACGTGGAGCACGGTGATCATGTACTTTGCACACTCTCCATTGGCAAGGTGTTGTGGCGTAGGGAGCGGGAGGGGAAAGCCAGCCAGGGTTTTCAGTTCTTCACGTGCTGGAGAAATCCAAATTAAGATACAGTCTTCGGTGCTGGTCACTGGAGCTCTCCCCTTTCCTCCAGGTCTGGGGCAAAGCGTGTCCTGAGCTACATGGGAATTTTGTGAGTATTGTAACTGCATTCTCTTCACAGGCCATTTTCAAACAGGCAGCATTACTCAGAGAGGTTATTTATGATGGGTTGGGTTGGGTTTTTTGCCCAGCTGTACCATCTAAACCATTAAACACACAAAGTGAAGGAGTTACTCCCCCTGCAGGCTGTAACAGCACCTGCACATGGGAACGCTTGGTTCTCTCTAACTCTTCTCTTCTACTCTCAAATCTTTTACTCTCAAGAAACTGGCAATATGTCCCCAACTCAAAAGCCTGGTGATTTTAACAGATAGCCAGGGATTTTCTGCTTCACACTGAGCTGATTTCTTTGCAGCTGGTCTTGCCCCGTGAAATTTCTTGCAGAGACCAATCCTTAGAATGACAAGTCCCCATCTCTTTCTGTGCCAGGCTGATAGATTGAGTGCACAAGAACGAAGGATTGTCATGGTAGTTAAGATGTGGCACATGGAATCAGGACTATTCTATTCCCAGCTCTCCCAGAGACTCACTGCTTGGCATTGAGCGAGTCGATTAACTGCTCTGTGCCTCAGTTTCCCCAACTGTATTAGCAGGTTAATATGAGGGGCATGAGTCTAAATCCCTGAGTGTTTGTAAAGCACTTGGATGGAAGGCCCCAGATAAGTGCAGATTAGAATTGTGCCACTTTCTCTCTAGGCGGGGTTGGATTTTTAGCCAGCAGAGAGGCACTCAGGAATCATCATTTAACACTCTCTATTCTGCCAAACAACGCTGACGTACAGAGTCTTGAATATTCAGATTTGGCCAGACATTTAATGTGGTTACTTCTGCTTCTCCAATAGAAAATATTTTTGTTCCTTCAGCCTTCAAATGTCAAAAACAAAGCTGGCTGGTCTAGGATAGTCCAGATAAATCTAAATCAAGATTTTGTGACAGCAGGATTTAATCCTGGGCTGTAAAGACTGCGTTTTACACATATCAGAATTGGAAATTGATGTTACCTGCATCTTATGGCTAAGGAAACAAAGAGGCTTATGCAACATTTTTCAAGTAAGTCCCACTTTTTGGAAGTTGAGTACCTGCAACTCCAGTTGAAGTCAAGGAGAGGTGCTGGTGCTTGAGGCTTCTGGAAAGCAGGTCATGACTGATCTCAAGATGGGCAGGCCAAATTGGGGTCAGCTGGAGAGTTTTGGCACACATGACTTGTCTGAGGACACACAGCAAGTCTGTTGGGCTCACAGAGCAGTGAGCCTCTGGAACAGCCACCTAACAAGTAGTGGGGCCAAGAGACCTACCTGGCTTAAGGATGGATTTTGATACATTTATGAACCAGATTATATGATGGGGTTGCCTGTAATAGCAGGGAACTGGACTTGATGACCCAAGTCTTATGTTCCTATTGCAAAGCTGTGATTGGAATTCATGTTTCCTGCCTCCCTTAACTCCAAACGCTTGCTCCTTGATGCAGCCATCATGCAGCAATGGGTCCATAGGCAATATTGCAGAGGGCATTTAGAAATCAGATGTGGGCAGGCTTCAGCCCAGGCTCAGATCAGAGTTGGGTTAAATCCATGCAACCTCAAAAGATCAATTTGAAACCAAGCAGGTGGGGCTGGAACTTCCAGGCTGACTATCTACTTCTTGTCTTCTGGACAGACAATCCTGGATCACATGCACCTGAAGTGTAAGTGTCATGGCCTCTCAGGAAGTTGTGAGGTGAAGACCTGCTGGTGGGCACAGCCAGATTTTCGGGCAATTGGTGACTACCTGAAGGACAAGTACGACAGCGCCTCTGAGATGGTGGTGGAGAAGCACCGTGAGTCCAGGGGCTGGGTGGAAACCCTACGGGCCAAGTATGCCCTCTTCAAACCCCCAACCGAGCGAGACCTGGTATACTATGAGAATTCCCCCAATTTCTGTGAGCCCAACCCAGAGACCGGCTCCTTCGGGACCAGGGACAGAACATGCAACGTCACCTCCCACGGGATCGATGGATGCGACTTGCTGTGCTGTGGGCGTGGCCACAACACCAGGACTGAGAAGCGGAAAGAGAAGTGCCACTGCATCTTCCACTGGTGCTGCTACGTGAGCTGCCAGGAGTGCATCCGCATCTATGATGTCCACACCTGCAAGTAACTAACGTAGGGGATGTTAGGCCAGAGCCGGGGGCCAGCGTCATTGAACTTGGGAGCATCATTCCTCACACGGCGGCCTCGTGTCACAGGATGGCGCCGAAGACCACAATGTACCTGATAAACTGTGCCATGATGTATATCGAGGCAAGTGTCCCCTTCATGAACACCACAGCCAAACTGAGAGCAAGCTGAAGTCTAGCTTCTGTACCAGAGACTCAGCCGTGGGCTCTCCAAACCTAACCGATGTCTCCCAGGCAGCTCAACGGCTCAGACATTCCATACCCTCTTTAGGTCACGTATCTAAGGATTTTTTGGTAGTTCCACTCTGTTTGACAAGCCTCAACATGACAGGCAATCTGCTCTGGCAAGGGGCGGGGAGGGGGTGACACAGGTCAGGACTGGGATGTACTGGAAGAGGTGTGTAACGGACTCACAACTGGGAACACATGGGGTGTTTCAGGTCAAGACGGAGGTGCCTTGGCACAGCAGCTATGCAGGCTTGGTTTAACTTTTAACACTGGGTTTTAGCAGAAATGGATTTAACAGTTTGAAACGTAGGAAAATGTAGACTTCCTCCTTTCCCCCTTAAGGAACGCCAACCTTTCTGCCACTCTCAGAACCGAGCATGGCCAGCAATGGTTTCCTCACTGCTTCCCCAGCAAACCTTCAGCTCTTGCTTGGTCTAGTGGGTTCTCCAGCTATTTCCCTAGCAGCTGCTTCTCCAGCTGGCCACTACCACAGCCACTGCTGCCACTCCTGTCTCCACTGTTAGTGTATGCGAATACCGGCTGGCTTCCCCTTACCACACCCAGCCCCGCCGCTCCCTACCCCACACCACCACTTGTAGGGATGTTCCTAATACTTCAAATACCTGACTTGAAACAAAATTCCTTGCTTTTTTAATCAAGATAAAAAGGTATTTAATAAATAAATAGCACGTTTATTGCCTTGTAATTATTTCCCCCGTAGCCCAGTATTCTAGCACTGACTGGAAAATCCTTCCCATCAACCTGCTGTATCCAAAGTTTGTACAAAGTTGTAGCGGTTGTTGATTTTTTAAATTTTATACTCAGAAAATTCTCTTTTTATAAGCATTATTTATTATACAATGTATATATCTTTGAGTTAACTAAGATTATATATTATATAAATATAGAGATATATAGAGAGATATATATTTGGAGATAAATATATTTCAATTTGCTTGTTGTTGTTGTCCTGTTAAGACATTAAAGAGAAAGTAAATGAACTTAAACTGATACACTCAAGAGCCTGTGTTGTTCACTTGTTATGGAGCCTTGTGAGATCAGTGTCAACTGATATCCACAGAAATGGTCAACTCTCTTGATGGACTGGTGACTGCATTAAGACCCACCTCAATTAACACAAACAACCGATACTAAAAATGAATCACTTGCCATATTGTGATAGTGCTTATCACAAGCAGTTTTCTACCGTGAAATATCACAATGAGCAAACGTCAAGACAGCGTCTGATGGTGTCCAATGTAGCTTAATCCTACACAGACCTCAATGGCATCAGATTAAATAGAATCACAGAGTTTAAGGCCAGAAGGGAACATTAGATTATCTAGTCCAGGGGTTCTCAAGCTGGGAGTCAGGACCCCTCAGGGGGTCATGAGGTTATTCCGTGGGGGGTCGTGAGCCGTCAACCTCCACTCCAAACCCCGCTTTGCCTCCAGCATTTATAATGGTGTTAAATATAGAAAAAAGTGTTTTTAATTTATAAGAGGGGTCGCACTCAGAGGCGTGCTATGGGAAAGGGGTCACCAGTACAAAAGTTTGAGAACCACTGTCTGACCTGCTGTTTGACACAATCTATTAAATAGCCCTGTATTGAGCCCAATAACTTGTGTGTGGGATGAATCACCTTTTTCAGAAAGGCCTCCAGCCTTGGTTTAGACTAGATCCCTCTAGAAGGGAGAATCCCCCACGTCACTTGGTGGCTTGTTCCAATATTAATCACACTCACTGTCAAATGTGCCAAATGTCTGGCTTCAGCTTCCAGCCATTGATTCTTGTTCTGCCTGTCTCCAGCCCACTAAAAAAACTCTTCAGAGTACCTGCTATTTTCTCCCCGTGATGGTAATTATACTGTGATCACCTCACCTCTCCATCTACACAGATTGAGCTCTCCACGTTGCTCACTGTAAGGCGTGTTCTCCAGCCATCAAATATTTTTGGCCTCTTTTCTGTACTCCCACTGATTTTTCAAAAACCTTTACAGAATGTGGACACCACAACTGGACACAGTGTTTCATTATCAGTTTCATCAATGTCATACACTGAGGTAAAACTACCTTCCTACTCCCTTTTATCCACCTGAGGATCCTGTTACCCCTTTTTGTCACTGCGTCGCACTGAGAGTTTGTGGTCAGTTGCTTGCCTACTATGACACCCAAGGCCTTTTCAGTCACTGCATGCCAAGATAAAGCCCCCCATTCTGTAGGTGGGCCCTGCATTCTTTGTTTCTAGATATGTAACTTTACATTTGGTTGTATTAAAGTGCATCTTCTTTGAATGGGCACAGTTTACCATGAAATCCAGCTCAATCTGTATGACTGCCCTGTTCTCATTTACCACTTCACCAGTCTGTGTCTCATCTGCAAATTGTAATCGGCAGTGGTTTTGTATTCACTTCCACATGACTGATGGAAATGTTGAATAGCATCAGGCCCAGTGCCAATCCCAGTGGAACCTCCCAGAAACACCTCCATTTAATTCTGGTTCCCCATTGACAGCTATGTTTTGAGATTGGTCAGTTCGCCAGTTCCTAACCGAGCTAATGCGTGCTTTCATGGTATTTCATAGTGCTGATTTCCTAATCAGAGAATACTGCAGTTCCCAGCCAAATGTATTACAAACATATAGCACATTACAGCTGTGCAGTCACCTTTTATCAACCAAACTTGTGAGCTCATCAAAGAATGATACCAGGTTTGTCAGACAAGTCCTATTTTCCATAAACCCCAGTTGACTGGCATTATATTCCTATCCTTTAATTCTTCATCAACTGAATCCCATATCAACTTTCCCATCATTTTATCCAGGATGTCAGGATAACTGGCTTTTCCTTACCGAATCATCCCTGCTTGCACTTTTTGAATATTGACACAACATTAACACTTTCCCAATCTTCTGGAATTCCCCCAGTATTCCAAGATTTATTAAGAATCTACATCAGTGAGCTAGAGTCTCCTTTACCAACTCTTTTGGAACTTCTGGGGGCAAGTTATCCAGGCCTATTGAAATAAAAATATTTATCCCTAGTAGATGTTGCCTAATGTCTTCCTTAGTTACTAATAGAATAGTACTTCATCATCCCCATGCGATATGACTACACGATCCTGTTTCTTTCCAAGTACAGAACAGAAAGATTCACTGAACATTTCCGCCTTTTCTGTACCAACAGCAACTTTACCATCTCTACCTAGTAATGGGCGAATACCATTGCTAGGATTTCTTTAGTTCCTAATATACTTAAACTCCCTCTTACTGCCCTTAGCCCTGCCAGTCATGGATTCTTCCCGGGTATATTTAGCTTTTATCATCAGTGTTCCGTACTGAATAGCAATCAGTGTAAATTAGAAGTTATTTCTACTTTTTTCCATTTGGTTTTTTTTATTTCTAATTCCTGCCTTCACTTCCCCACTGAACCAGGGAGGGTTTCAGCTAACCCCGGCCTCTTTTTTGATTGTGGAATTGCCATTTTTGGGGCATCTAATAAACTTCCAATTTTCATTGACATTTTTCTATCTAAATTTTTCCTTCCAATTGATTTCACTCAAAATCCCTCAGCTTTAGGAAGTTAGCGACATTGAAGCACCAAGTTTATATATTACTGGTTGGGACTGTTCTGTGTTTGCATGTAAGCAGGTCCCATGGGAACCACCAACTTTCAGTCCAGTGATTAATTGATCTTTATCAAGCACAATTTAGTCCAAAACAGCACCATCTTGTGCTGGGTGCAATCCTGTTTGCATTATACAATTTTTAGAAACTCTAGCAATGTTTTATTGCATGGGGACCTGTAACGGTGCAGGCTCACCCTTGTGGCACCTCCTGCTGGTTGTCCTCGGGAGCTGTTCGACCCATCAGCGCCCTCTGCAGACTGGTGATCCGCTTGCCATTGGCCCCCATGTCCCTCGCAGGACCCCGGTGCCCTTGTCTTGGGTGCTGCCCCCCTGGCAGTACCCCAATTTCTCAGGGTTTCCCCACCCCAGGGGACCCTCCCACCCCAATCCCCATGTCACCTCAGTTGTGGCTACTGCCACTCTCCGTCTAGCCCCCGCGGCCTGGGGCGGACTGCAGCGTATCAGCTGATCATCGCAGACAACAAGGGGTTTGGACTGGCTGCCTTTCCCCACCTTTCGGCTGCCTCCCTGCAAGCCCAATCCCTAGGTGGGCCTAGAACTAAGCCCTGAAGCCTGGGGAGTTGCTGGCCTAGCGCTTCCCAGCTCCTAAGGCCTTTCCCCAGCCCTGCCTCCCTCTAGGTCCCCAGGCTGAGTTCCCCAGCAGCCAGGCCTGTCTCCCTCTCCAGTCAGAGAGTGAGCGTCTCTCTGTCCCTGGCTTTCCTGCCTTTACAGGGCCAGCTGAGTCTGTTTGGGGCATAGCCCCAGCTGCAGCCACTTCCCCCAATCAGCCGGGGCTTTGCTCCCTGCCCCAGCCCCCAGCCAGGCTTTTCCCACCCCTTCAGGGCTGGAGTGGGTGCTCACCCCACCACAGGACCTTAATTTGGGGAACAGTTGGGACAGGTGCTGGTTTGATTTGGCAGTCACACATCAAACCGCTCCCCACCAGTACATACCCACTCCTGGGCTTTCTTAAGTAGCACAGGCCAGAACACGCAACGCCTTTAAATGGAGCGTGCAGAAGAAGCCAACAGTCAGGCTAGCCCCAGTGGGCTTGTCTAGCCAGCAATATAACCCCCTTCACTTGCATCCACACTCCAATTGGGTTAACCTGGGGCTTGAACCTAGGGTCCAAGACCCCTACAGGAGGGTCCAAGCCCATGTTAAGCTGGGATCCAGGGTCTGAGCCCTGTTGCTGTCCTGGGTGCACATGGCCCCAGCTTGACTTGGGTCCTGGAAGTCCTCCAGGTGTATCCCCGACTTCCTTGGGGCAACTTCCTTAGACCTCTCTATTCTGACAGTCTGTGGTGCAGCCTATTGCAAACAGCAACCTTGGCGCAGCAGCTCGGATCAGCGTTAACCCTTTGTCTGCTGAAAGCCAGTCTGCTCACACACTTCCAGGATGCCTGCAGGGTTTGCAATGGAGACCGAGCCAAAGCAGCTTTTGCTGAGAGAGCCGCTGCCTGGTGCATGCTGGCCAGGCACCCCTGCACGCACAGCCCCAGGGACGGCCTTGGGGGCCAGAGAGCAGAGCAGGAACTAAGCGGCTGCCCTGCTGGGAGGAGCAGCAGCAGAGCTCCTGGTTTAGTTCCCCCATCCCAGCAGGGCAGCTGCTGGACCCCACTCTGCTTTCTGCCCCCTGCAGCTGCATGTGCAGGGTGCCTGGGCAGCATGCACTGTCAGGACAGCCAATGGGAGCCAGCCCCAAACCTCCCTGCAGCCTCCTGCGGCAGTGTTTCCTGCTCCAGCTCCTCTTCACTGCTGCACAAAGCTTGCCCAGAGGTAGCTCCTGGCTGCCAAGATGTTGGGGGCTCTCCTCCTCCCCACCGTGCTGAGCCACGAGCTCTGCTGCTCCTCCTCCCTGCAGGACAGCCACTTGGTCCTGCCCCACGTTGTCCCTTGCTCCTGGGCCCAACCTCCCCTCCATGGGGCTGTATGTGCAGAAAAACCCAGGCAGCGTGCACTATGAGAGCAGCGAGTGGGAGCCAGCCTCCAAACCTCCTAACAGCCTCCCTGGGTGCAACAGTTCTGTAATTCTGTAGTTTGTGTACTAGAATCATCGAATATTAGGGTTGGAAGGGACCTCAGGAGGTCATCTAGTCCAACCCCAACTAAATCATCCCAGCCAGGGCTTTGTCAAGCCGGGCCTTAAAAACCTTTAAGGAGGGAGGTTCCACCACCCTCCTAGTGAAAAAGTTTTTCCTAATATCCAACCTAGACCTCCCCCACTGCAATTTGAGACCATTACTCCTTGTTCTGTCACCTGGTACCACTGAGAATAGTCTAGATCCATCCTCTTTGGAACCCCCTTTTCAGGTAGTTGAAAGCAGCTATCAAATACCCCTCATTCTTCTCTTCTGCAGACTAAACAATCCCAGTTCCCTCAGCGTCTCCTCATAAGTCATGTGCTCCAGCCCCCTAATCATTTTTCTTGCCCTCCGCTGGACTCTTTCCAATTTTTCCACATCCTTCTTGTAGTGTGGGGCCCAAAACTGGCAGTACTCCAGATGAGGCCTCCACATTGTCGAAATAGAGGGGAACGATCACATCCCTCGATCTGCTGGCAATGCCTACTTATACAGCCAAAGGTAGCCTTCTTGGCAACAAGGGCACACTGTACTCATATCCACTCTCGTCCTTTCTGCAGAACCCTGCCTAGCCTCAGTTCCCTATGTAACATGAAGGATTCTGCCATCCCAAGTGTAGGACTCTGCACTTGTCCTTGTTGAACCTCATCAGGTTTCTTTGACTCAATCCTCTAATTTGTCTAGGCCTGGTCTACACATGCTTTAAACCGATTTTAACAGCGTTAAATCGATTTAACGCTGCACAGCTCCACACACACTGCTCTATGATTTAAAGGGCTCTTTAAATCGATTTCTGTACTCCTACAAAACGAGAGGAGTAACGCTAAAATCGATATTACTATATCGGATTAGGGTTAGTGTGGACGCAAATCGACGTTATTGGCCTCATTATTTTACAGTAGCTACCCACAGTGCACCACTCCAGAAATCGACGCTAGCCTTGGACCATGGACGCACACCACCAAATTAATGTGCCTAGAGTGGACGCGCACAATCGACTCTCTAATAAGCTGTTTTATAAAATCGGTTTAAGCTAATTCGAATTTATCCTGTAGTGTAGACGTAGCCTAGGTCCCTCTGTATCCTGTCCCCATCCTTCAGTGTATCTACCACTCCTCCCAGTTTAGTGTCATCTGGGAACTTGCTGAGGATGCAATTCACGCCATCCTTCAGATCATTAATGAAGATATTGAACAAAACCGGCCCCAGGACTGACCTTTGGGGCACTCACATGCTCCTTATTGGCACCTGCCATTACAGTTAGGAAACAGGGTGGGCAGTCTTTCCATAGTGCAACATGCAAGTAGGGCTAGTGGGTCGACATTGGGGAGTGCTAGGCACCCTAGGATAGGGTTACTGTGTCTTGAGTCTCTGCATCTGGTCTGGATGCCACAGCCCTAGGTTCGCGCATTGGTCAGAAAATCCTTAACCTAGGTTTAAAATACAACGTAGATGCTCAAGGCCAGGATTCCCTGACATGGGTCAGCTGACTTGCGTCCCACTAGCCCTAGCCTTACACTAATGTGTATATACACACCCAATGTCTCTGGGCTTCAGAGCAACACTCCGTTAGCTAAAGGAACTTCCTGCTAGCTTACGCCAAGGTTTTACCACCAGTTTCTATTTATATGTTGGAAGAGATGTACAGGCAATCACTGGCCTTTTAAACACTAGACCACGGAAACCAAAGACTAGAGTCTGCCCCCGTTTCTGTGTCTGAGACATGGGAAATGAGTTCCAGTATCTAGCATGCACGTGAGTGTGGACCCTTTCTATCTGGGTAACTGCTGATATCTGCTCACTCTACAGCCCCTGTTTGCTAATCATTATCGTTCCAAACATTCAAATTAACAAGCAAAGGTCTGGCAGAGAATACAACCAGAGAGATTAGATTGGAGAAGGTAACAAAATGGGTGCCTAGTAGGGTTTTTCAAAGCTGAAATACTGTAGGGAGAACTACACTGTCTGCCTAGTCGAACTTTTACCATTAGTCCAGCAGGGATGGTCAGAGAACAAGAAACTTACCAAATGCCTTCAGAATACACATACCAATTTCTGAACACTAGATAAAGCAGAATTCTATTACTGGTTGATACATGTGCCGCAAACCAAATAAATTCCTTTTCTCTCATGCCCTTATAGCATCAGATGGCTAGCCCAGTCCTTTGGCTTCTTAACCTGCTTGTGTTGTGGCGTGAGAGTTTCATGGGATGCTAGAATAAAACCCATTTGCTTAACAGTTCAGTATTGAATGTTCTACGGTTGAAATGCAGCCTTGGGTGGTTCATGTGGGGCCTTCAATTGAAGTAAAAGCACTAGGAGCACAAGGAAATAATTAAGTTAGTAGCTGGAATGTGTATAACAAAAGTCATGGGCCATTACTTATTTTACATAAAAGGAGAATATATCGAAAGAGCAATTCCTGTGAAAACACGCCTCTATCTCCAAGGGCCTGACACCCAGGCCAGCTCTGTAACACAGTGATACCAACCACTTAGGTCAACATGTGATGGAAGTGCCAGGTTGCATAGGCTATGCAGAGTGTGAGATTTGGGAGGTGACACGGTGAAAGCCAGGGCTGTAGTTAAACACTCCCAAGTGTGGTTTTAAAGATCAAACTGAATCCGGTAACATTTCCTTGTTAGTCCATAGTCAAAGAGTTAATGATTTTGGCCAAGATTTTCCAAAGTGTTGACCTGAGATGCCTTAAAGGGACCTGATGCTCAGAGGGGTCATGCCCAGGCTTTCTGAAGATCAGGACCCTTCATACTGTCTCAAGTTGGGCACCAAAATACTGAGCATCAAAAGATTATTCCCTTTTGAAAATATTGGCCCTTGATCTGTTTTTCTCTTTGCACGTAAAATCCATTTGATCACTCCCTGTAACCGGTATGGGAACAACTGCAAGAACCTGAGCTTTGCTTCTGAAGATCTCCACAGCTGTATCTTAAAGTAAGACCCCAGAAACAGCAGTTTGTGGCCTGTGCCTGGATGCATTCAGTATATCCAGTTCTCAATATGTACCAGCTCCCGCCACCAACACATCCCTCTCCCAAGGACAAGTCAGCCTCCCAAGTCATTCCAAGTATGTACCTTTTATTGCATCCATGAGCTACATTTAAACCATATAACATTTGTGTTTTTCAATATCTCTTTGGACAAAAAAACACAATAAAATGTTTACATAATTTAATCTGAGACATAAATTAATACATTGTGTGCTGCTTTCGCTAGGATTTGGGGTAGGGGGGAAGAAGGGGACAAATGAAAGTTGCAAAATCATATTCAAATATGAGAGGGTGCATACTGGCCACCGGGACTCACAAAAGCACAGTACAGCAGCACTGACCAAAGAAGAAAAAATCAAGGAGGTAAGTTAAATGGCTAAAACACATGACCAAGTTCAAGTACACAGCAAGGTCTAGGGAATGGTTTGCCTTCAGCCACAAGGCCAAAGGACATTCGCAGAGAAGGAGGTTGCTCCCAAACCCCTAGGGGTGTCTGAGTTGCTAGCCTTTGGCAGTATGCCTAGGCAGCTGCTGAAGCCTGCAAATGGCTTTGTTTGCCTGCCTCTCCCTGTCATGGGTGGGGAAAATATAGCAGCATGCTCCGTGCACTTTGTTAAAATACGGGCTGAGCTCATTGACTGGGGAAGAGAATTCTCACTCAGTTATCAGTAAATGGGTAGCGTGCAGGTACCTTGCAGCCAAAGGTTGGTACATTGCTTTACCACAGTGCAAGAATGGAAACTGAGCCTGCCCAGGCAACACAAGGGGGCCTGCAGAACCTGGAGAATTCAGGAAAAGAACACGGATACCTACCCTTTCAAAGGATGAGAGGAAAGATTATTTTTTCCAATCCTTAGTAGCCCATCAGGAAAGCAGAAGTAGTTAGACTGGTTAATGACAGTTCTGGCTTCAATACCCCCCACACTGGCTTTTAATAAAATTTAGCTTCTCAATTGACATTATGAATCCAAAGATGCTTGAGTGAGAAAATTTAAAAAAATTGTCAAAGCTTTACACAAATGATTGGGGGGGCGAGGTGTGTGACTTAAGTGTGTGTGTGTGTTGTGTGTGTGTTGTGTGGGGTGTTGTGGTGTCGATGTGTGTGTGTGTTGCACAACTAGGATGCGATTGTGTGTGTGTGTGTGTTGTGTGTGTGTGTGTTGCTGTGTGGTGCTGTCGTGTTGATGTGTCTAGGAAAGAACCCACCTCTTTATTTGCTGTTAGCCCACTGGGTCTCAAACTGAGTGAATCTCGAAGTGGGCTGTAGCCTCATTATTACTGAGCTTTGCGTCAAAGACATGACTGCCCTGCTCGTGTTCGAATCAGCACAGAAAAGCTACAGTTTCGGCTATCAGTCTGGCTGAAACAACATTACAGGACATCATCAAGCCGGACTGAGCCAATCCACTGGGTCAGTATAACAGACACTGTACAGGAAAGCATCACCATCACAAAGAATCACAAACACACTGCCAATACACCCTGCAGACGACACCATGTAGGTTAGAGTAGAACTTTTCTCAGAAAAGTGTCATGTATTGTGGTATTACTTTAAAAGCTGGATGTAAGTGTTAGCTGTGCCAAAATTCGTTGGACAGTCCTCCACGCATAAACCAGGTATAGAATGTACTTTAGCTTTCACCAGAAACAGAAGCAAGGTATATTCTAAAGGAGACTGACCATATTCCACAAGACACCCAGCATATTTTAAGAACAAACAATGGATATTTTATTTTGCTAAACAGGCAAATTTCCAAGTGGACGATTAAGGGTAAGGTGAAACATTCACTTTGTCCAGTTGAGAGGTTTGAACAGAAGGAACACAGATCCTTAGTGTATTCTCCAGCTTCGGTCACTTTCTCCAGGCCCACGAGCCTGCACACTGCCATCCTCCACTCAGTGAGCACAACTACTGAAAAAAACAGGACCACAACCGCCACCAAGCATGTCTCTCTTGCAGACACCGACACCCAGACACAGCTGCACACAGCAGACATATTTCTGCAAAACTGCTACCTCCCAACCCAGTTCCCAGTCAGCTGCGCGGCTGTGGCAGCAGACTCAACGGTCTGCGCAGGTGGGGAGAGCAGGCCCCTTTTTCTTTGCCGCCCAGCCCAGCACCTGCCAGAGAGGCCAGGGAGGAGATGCCCCTGCCCCGGCCTGGCCAAGCCCTGCCTGAGCTGCCAGGGAGGGGAGACCGCCGCCTATGGCCCCAGCCCCAGCCCAGCTCAGGCCCGCTGGCAGCCTGCTTGCAGACACCGGGGAAAAGAAGTTCTCCTCACCCGCCCCGAGCTGTGCAGTCGAGAGGGTAGGGTTGGGTAGTTACTTTACTCACCACAGCCTGGAGCAGCCTTCAGTCCCCAAACTCCCTCATCCCCATAGCCCCACCCCAGGAGCCACACCCTCAGCCAAGAAGCCCTTCATCTCACCCTCTGACCAGCCCTTGAGCCCCCTCCCACACTCTTTAACCCTTGGCCCACCCCCACCCCCTTATATTGGTGCACCTAACAAATCATTCCGCACATGGACATAAAAAATGAGAGGGAACATTGCCCCAGAGATTTCAGTGCATGCCCTGGAGAGCAGCCTTCTGTGAAACGATGTTGCCAGTGAAGGCCTGGCTGTATGTCCCGTTCAACAGGAGTGGGATTGGGTCCTTTGTACAGGGACAGAGAAGGCTGACAAAGCAGGACACAGAGAGAAAAATAAATAGAGCCAACAGGCAAATGGCCTGATTCTGATGTCACAAGGTTTAACTCCACTAGCTACAGTGAAGCTACTCCTGATTTAGCCTAGTCAGAGACACCAGATCAGGCACAAAGTTTAACGCCTCCCCTGGATATTCAAGGAAGGCAGAGAATTCAAACGTGCTCTGGGTCCCTAATAGCTTTGGAGAGTCACGGAGGAACAGAATGATACTGGAGTAGGAAGGGAAGGTTCAAAATGGGATTTAAAAGAGCTATTGCAACCCCAGAACCCAACACTGCTGTCAGACACTCTCCTGCAATTCCTCTGGCGTCAGGGGCAGTGGCACCCCTGCATCTAAGAGCAGAACTGGGTCCTGGATCAGCCTTTAAAATATTACTGGGGTACTTACACCCCTTCTTCTCTTAGGAGTGCCAGGAACTTTCTCACACGATACTCAGGATCCATCTAGACACAAAACAAAGATGAAGGATGGTCACTAGCAGCAGGCGTGGATTTACCAAGAACAAGTCATGCCAAACCAGCTTCATTTCCTTCTTTGACCGGATAACTGATTTGGTGGAAAGAAGAACTGTGGCGGATATAATACACCTGGATTTCAGCAGGCTTTTGACACAGTCCCACATAACTCTCATAAACAAGCTGGAGGAATGTGGGCTAAGTAGAACTGCCATGAAGTGGACACATAATTGGTTAAACAACTGCAAACAAAGAGTAACTATTAATGGAATGATGTCAGATTGGAGGGAGGTCTCAAGTAGGGTTCCACAGGATTCTGTTCTGGGCCCAGTGTTCTTTAGCATCTTTATTAATGACCTGGATGTTGGACTAGAGACCACACCAATCAAAGCTGCAGCTGACACAAAGCTGGGGAGGGAGCTACAGACACTTTGGAGGAGAGAGTTAAATTCAGAGAGATCTTGATAAACTGGAGAACTGGGCTACAGACAACAAAATGAAATTCAACAAAGATAAATGTAAGGTGCTACACTTAGGGAAGAAAAACCAAACACACAAATACAGACTGGGGGATAATTGGCTTGGCAGCAGCAGCACAGCTGAGAACCATCTGGGAGTTGTGGTGGATCACAGCTTCGACATGAGGCAACAATGCAAAACTGTTGCAAAAAGGGCAAATACAATGTTGGGTTGCATTGACAGAGGCAGAGCATGCAAGTCACAGGAGGCGATAGTACCAATCTACTCAGCACTGGTGAGGCCTCATCTGAGCATTGTGTCCTGTTTTGGTCACAAATGTATAGAAAGGATATAGAAAAACCAGAAAGGACCCAGAGGTGAGTGACAAAGATGACCAGAGGGGTGGAACACAGCCACATGCATCCGACGGAGTGGGTATTCACCCACGAAAGCTCATGCTCCAATACGTCTGTTAGTCTATAAGGTGCCATAGGACTCTTTGCTGCCATATGAGCAAAGGCTTTAAGGAATGGGGTATGTTTGCTTTGGAAAAGAGGAGATTTAGGAGGGTCATGATAGCGGTCTTCAAATTCTTGAAAGGCTGCCCTAAAAAGATGGAGAAAAGTTGTTGTCTCTTGCCACAGAGGCAGGACAAGAGGCAGTGGGTTCAAACTCCAGCAGAGCAGATTTAGATTAAATCTCAGGGAAAACTTCCTCATTGTAAGAACAGGAGGACAATGGAACAATTTGCCTAGAGAAGTCATGGTATTTCCTTCACTTGAGGTTTTCAAAAGGAGGGTGAAGCCATCTATCTTGTTTTAGATGCAACAAGTCCTGAATCTTGGCAGGGGGTTAGACAAGATGACCTTTGCGGTCCCTTCTAATCCTGTAGTTCTATGAAAGAAGTTTTATAGGAAACAGGAGAGGCACTCTCCAGGCAATCATAACAGGGAAATGAACAAAACTAAGACACTAAGTCTCAGCCATGAAGACTGAACACAGCCTGGGACTGAGAAATAAAGGCTAGACTTCTGATTTATTATGAAGACAGGGAAGAGGCTTTGTTTCTTACATCCCACCCAAGTAGGAGGAGTTTGAGTTATAACCATTTGGAAATCCGAGATTGCAGCTTCCTAATGTTTTATTTACATTTTATTGCATCTCACACAGTTTGAATATAAGCTCCATATTCAGTTGTTTATTCTGTAGTCTTCAGGGAGGTTGGTGAAGTATGGAGGGCTAGTACTGGAAATACTCCACATGGACAGGCCAAAGTTAACAAACACTGTAACTTTGGAACTAGGGAACCAAATATTCTCTTTGAAGGGAGCACTCAGACCCACACTTAGCAAAATAAACACGAAAGGAGGGCTAGCTGCAATGTGCTCACTGGCATCTTGACCAACACTTGGATAGATATAGGTTAATATTTAATCTGAAGAGCATACGAGTGCCATAAGGGAAACTACAGCTTACAGTTCCTTTACTGTATTTTTTATGTTCCTATAGTTAAAGAAAATTGTCTATTGATTCCAGATTTATGAAAAAATAAAATGTAACAAATGAAAAGAGAGGGAAATTGATGGCAATGACTATAAATTAGTAGCGCTGTAGAAATGCAGACTACTGATAAAGGAAGCTAAAGGTATGAGTGAAAAAGCCTGACCAGTAGGACTAGGGACAATAAGAGGGATTTTAAAAAAATATATCAGGAACAAAATAAATCCTAGCAATGGTATAAGTCTCATACTAGACAAGGATGGTAAACTTGTCAATAATAATAAAGAAAAGGCAGACATGTTCAATCACTAACACTATTCCATGTTTGGAAAGGAGCTGGATGATATATTCATATCTCACAGTGATAAAATATTTTCTATGAGAACAGTAACTGGGCAGAATATTAAACAGCAACTACCACACTTGACTATTTTTCAATCTGTGGGAATGTTTGCACCCAATAATTTAAAAAGAATTGGCTGAGTTGCTGAGAGCCACCAATATTGATTTTTAACGAATCTTGGAATGCTGAGGATATTCCAGAGGACTAGAAAAAGAAAACTAACTACTGTTGTGTCATTATTTAAAGGATAAATGGGATGACCTGGATAACTATGAGTTGGTTAGCTTGACATTGATCCTGCATGGTTAAAAAATTAAACAGAAGCATAATTAATGAGATTACAAGTTTTGTAGACAAAGATAACTGATACCTTACAGATGTCTGATATCTGACTTAGTCCTGCACAACATTTTGATTAAAAATAGCAATTATGCAAGACCAATGCAGTATACATTAAATTGATTAAAAACTTGTAGATCTAAAAAGCTAATTATAAATGGGGAACGGTCAGCAAATGAGAATATTTCTAATGGGGTCCCACAGCACTGTATTTGTGGCCCAATACCATTTTATGTCTTTATCAATGAGCTGGAAAAAATATATAATTACTGATAAAGTTTGCATATGACTCAGAAACTGGTGGAGTGATAAAAAAATCAGACAGGCAGGTCACTTATACAGAGCAACGTGGATCGTTTAGTAAGCAGGGCTCACTTGAACAAAATGCATTTTGATCCAACCCAACTGTAAGGCCATATATCTAGAAGCAAGAATGTAGGTTACACTTATAGGACAAAGGAGTGTTTGTGAAAGTAGCAACTCAGAGAAGAACTTCAGGCTCAAAGGACAAGCACCCGAACATAAACTCATGGTACAGCACAGTGGCTGAGAAAGCAAACAATTCTTGGATGTCTGAGCAGTGGAATATGAAGCAGGGGCGGGGGGGGAAGAGTGATACCGACACTGGTGAGACTCCAACTCTACACTGTGCCCAGTTCTGATGTCCACACTTCAAAAAGAATGTGGACATATTGGAAAGGGGTCAGAAAAGCATGACAAGAATGGCTCATGGTTTGGAAAACTTGGCTTACAGGAAGAGACTGAAGCAGTTCAATCTCCTGCATTTACCCAAGAGAAGGTGAAGAGGTACCTGAATGGGGAGAGGATTTCCAGTTCCAGGGCTCTAGCAGACACAGGCATAATTAGATCCAGTGACTGGAAACTGAAGCTGGACAAATTCAGACTAGAAATAAGGTGCACATTTTTAACAGTGAAGTTTCAGAGTGGTAGCTGTGGTAGCCTGTATCAGCAAAAAGAACAAGAGTACTTGTGGCACCTTAGAGACTAACAAATGTATTTGAGCATAAGCTTTCATGGGCTAAACCCCACTTCATCAGATGCATGCTGTGGAAAACACAGTAGGAAGATGTATATACACAGAGGACATGAAAAAATGGGAATAAAATACGTCGGCATGTGGTGGATTCACTATCACTTGGAGTCTTTAAGGCAGGATTAGATGTCTGTCTAGAAGACACATTCAAGCTCAAACAGAAGGTCTGGACTTGAAGCGTCACTTCACTTGGTGAAATTCCATGACTTTGGCCATGTAGGAAGCTAGGCCAGAGCAGCACAATGGTCCCTCAAGATCTCTGAATATGAACTTTCTCTTATCAGCTGCGAACATGTGAATTTTTTCCTGTATCTATGGCAACAAAGTACAGCTGAGACTTGTGTGAAAAGCGAGGACTTTTTGCAATACAAAGATTTCATGTGTGTGGGAGATTGAATATAAAGGAGCTATGCAGAATTCAAATTACTTTAATTAATTAATGGCCATGGATCACATTGCTACCAACCAATTGCATACCCAACATCTGTATAAGCTGCAATTTGCTCTCATTAGCCACCTCTCTATTTAATGTACTCAAAATGACTTGAACCTAAGTTAAAATGCTGCCTACTTTCCCTCAGGCTGGTCTGTCAGGGATTCAAATCGTCTATGAAATGACCACCTTGTTAAACAAAATCACTTTAAATGCTTGACAGTGCACTTGGCTTGTAAGTGACAACATTCTTCTGAAACATTTCAGGACAGCAGCCTGTTTCCAAGGGGGAAAACACCCTACCCCCTAGCGACACCGCTCATCATGTAGGTATGTAGCTGTGGGGAAAATCTGATGCAATTTGATTCCCACTCCCCCATTTCAGAACTGCCCTTACTCTGCACATTTTTAATCCTGGAGTTTTAAAAGCACCCATGTTCAAGGTCACAATCTAACTGAAGTCATTTCCCTGTCTCAGAAGAAGGTTAGAGAGGCATCTCTTGTCAAGATTTTAAGTAAAATTGGCTGTAACTGTTCCCTGGCAGGTCTGAGCCCATTAAACACAGTTAATGCGTGTGAGCACTGACTTGCCTGTAGGTATGGAATTAAAAGTCAAGGGAAAGAGAGGAAAAAGTAATCTAGATAAATGACTTTATTCCCTCAGGTGACATCTAGTTAGAGCAGCTCCTCAGCGCTGTGCAAGTTTTAACAGAATTGTGAATAGTGAACAGAGGGGATACATGACTTGTACGCTGCTAAACTATGCGCTTCTTCATTTATGCTCAGCATCTCATAGGAAGATCTAAAGACAGTACATTTGGCTGCACCAAATTCATTTGATGAAAAAAGGGGGAATGGGAGGGAAGGTTTCAAATGTAGAAGGGCTCTGAAATGTCAGCCACTGAGGATTAGGCCCAAATGCTACACACACGTTTTTAGCTCATAGACACAATGGAGCATGTGCCTGACCGCTAGCTTGCGGGCACAGGAGATGCAACAGTGAGGGGCTAAGAGCTACATATTTCTACCCTAGGCAATTCTTTTCTTTAAAGTGCTGAAAGTGGAAAACGAAGAGAGCAGCTGAACAGCTTGACAGATTTATCTTCTTTCAGGGAAAGAGCTGCTGCACCTGCACAGGAAACTTTTTCATAACAAAATCCTCAATTATCACTATCTGCAATCTTAACTTATCACTTGTGCTTGAGAAGGCAATTCATTAAAGGTAAGTCAACCCAGATCCTCTGGGCTGCAGACACTTCTCTGAAGACTAACTTTATACAGCTCATGGGGACTCTTATTTTTTATAGATCTCTCAGTGGACTGAGACATGGAACTCTCTCTACTGACTGGAGCTGAAAACTGCTGTAGGGAAATCTGCAAGTAACACTGTTGCCTTTTTGAAATGTACCACGTTCAAACCGTACCAGACACAATACAGGGCTCTCAATGTCACAGAGACAAGGGTCTGTGGGCCAAAATGTGTTTTTGAGAATGTTCTAGTCTCTCTCATACACCCCTGAAGCAAAAAGCCTCTTACTTGTAATGACATCTCGATCAACATCAGCAGCTTCTTGATTCCAATGCACACTTTCTTCCCTTTGACGTGCTGTGCAATGGTGCTGCGCTCGTTATCTCTGAAGTTACCAAGAAGCTGGAAAGAAACCCAGAAGACAGCCAGCAGCATTAGAAGGGCAACTGCACCAGCCACATTAGAGAGCAGAGTTAGAAAACAGTCCTTAGCTTAGTCTTGGAAACAGTTACAAGTAACTGAGTAACTGCCTGGAGATGCTATAGGAACAGTCATACCAGGATACTTGTATGGCATAGCTGTTATCAACAGTATCATACAGAATCAACCTTTCATTGATTTACTTCCTGAATCTTATATCCTAGGTTAGTCTTCCCCGTATGATAGAGTCTATCAGGAACATAGTAATGCGTGCTCCAGCAACCCTGCAAAACTGTTGTAAAATCAGACATGATGATAATGAAAATACTAACACTATTTTATTTGCCTTGTGGAGCACCATTTTGCAAGGTTGTACTAACAGGCTGATAAGCATTTACATCATCTGCTGCAAACTGCACAGTTGTGTGGAGCAAAAGCCAGCCATGGGCTTGATCCTGTGGGAGGCCAAACATCTCTGGATGTACTCACCTTCCTCAGCCCCCATTAGCCAACTCAATGGCAAGTCAGTGCCTCGCAGGACTGGGCCCCATGGATTCAAATTTCAAGTGTTTTGAGGACAACGCTGCTCTCTCTCTCCTATGCCCTCTGAACCATTTCCAGCCAGCAGAAAAATGAAGTCATTTCCTCTGTATTTTTTCTCTCTCTGTATTTGCCTCCCTCTCTCTCCTGCTTTCCCTGTTATAGGGAACATTACATTTACTGACACCTGGTTACTGGTCTTGGGCCAATAGAACAAAGCAGGTCAGTGTTTCAAAATGGAGCTTTTGATTCCATTAATGAAGTGCTCTATTGCATGGATATTACTCACACTAACAGAGTAACTCGGGTGGTCTCAGCCGTGCTGACATTCAGGGGTCTCCTTACCTCCAAGGCCTCCATCAGCTGCTCTCCTGTCGCAATGCTGGGTACGTGAATGGTGGTGCTGAAAGCATCTAGCATCTCCATTTCCTGCAGGACATCTTTACGGCTAGTGGTTCCAATGATTAAAAGCTTGCGACCCTGCCCATATAAGAAGGAATAAATGTCATGAAAAGAAAGAAAAAAGGAAAGCACAGCCATCACCCTTGGGGAGATTAGATTAACTGCAAAGAAAACAACGGGGGGGGAACGGTGAGAAATGCTGCATAAAGCCCTACAACACCTCTCTAACAGACTGAAAAATGAGAGACGTCAGATTTAAAATAGTGGTAGTCAGCAGCACAAATCTTTAACAAGACAATATCTAAGGATAAGGATAAGGAAATCAGAATCCTTCCTGCCAATCAGAATCTAGAGACCAAAACAGATGGTTTGTTAAGCCGCATCCATAAAGCCTGCGTATCGGAATTTTTCTAGGAAGGGTTCAGAGTTCATAGACTCACAGAATATCAGGGTTGGAAGGGATCTCAGGAGGTATCTAGTCCAACCCCCTGCTCGAACACTTAACACTCACTGAGCTGAATTAGGGCACTTACATCTCACAGAGCTATAGTTTCTATATGATGATGCTGTGGCTGTGATGACTGTTGTGAAACCTAGTTCGAAAAGTTCCAGTCCTTTTCAGCATTTTTACCACTGGGTCAATGTAAAAAGGTCAGAAGCTGCCAGAGCTTCATATACAGAACTCCCTCCCCCTCCTCCGCCAGCTAATGTGGCTGGAGACAAGGTCAACAAGACAGCACTTCATTGGATTATGTTCTGAAGTAGCATTTTCCACAACCAGGAAGGACAAAACCTAATTATTATTTTTTTAAGTCAACACAAAAGCTTTAATTCTGATGAAAACGACCTTAGTAGCAGAGAGGAGCCAGTCTGGCACAGCCAGGGCATCTCCTCACCCTATCGTAGTTCTTTTTACTGTGTCAGACACAACACCCTTCCTCCCCCCAGGACACAGCATGCTGGACTCCTGAATAAAGCGAACAGGTCTGAACACTAGTAACGGTAGGTGCAGGTAACACACTTCTGGCCCATATTGATGAATTCTCAGTAACACAGCTCCCAAGTTCACATGACTGGGTGCACGCAGTGAGTAGGAAAAAGATTTGGGGGCTGTGGTGGATAATCAGCTGAACATGAGCCGCAGGTAAATCTACACAGGGCTAAAAGACCCACAGCGTGACCGCAGCTGGCCCAGGGCAACTGAGTCAGGCTCGCAGGGTTCAGGCTGTGAGGCTAAAAATGGCTGTGTCAACACTCGGGTTTGGGCTGGAGCCCGAGCTCTGGGACCCTCCATCCTTCAGGGTCCCGGATCTTGAACATGTACACAGCAATTTTTCAGCCCCAGAAACTGAGCTGACCCAGGCCAGCCACAGGTTTTTTATCCCTGAGTAGATACCCATATACTCACTGTGGCCAACAGAGTTTATACAATCCTGGGATGCATAAACAGTGGAATGTCAAGTAGGAGAATGGTTATTTTACCTCTCTATTTGGCACTGGAATATGGTGCCCAGTTCTGGTGCCCTCAATTCAAGAAGGATGTTGATAAATTGGAGAGGGTTCAGAAAACAGCCATGAGAATGATTACAGGATCGGAAACCTGCCTCATAGAGTTAGACTCATGGAGCTCAATCTATTTAGGGCCGAAGACCCTGGATCCCTGCAGGCACAAGGTGAGGAGAAGTCTGCAGTCCTTGGAGGACAGAGCAGAGAGCCCCAGCCAGGGCCGCGAGGAGGAAGATCAGTCCCAGGCTGTGGAGGAGGCCACCCTGCTGCTGCTAAGTGACTCCATCCTCCTCCTCCCAGTCCTGGCCAGGGGGTCTCTGCTCCGCCAGGCCAGAACCAGCCTCTTTAGCACCTCGTGAGTGAGTGTCTTGGGCCCCTCCCTGAACAGGGATAAGTGGGTAAGAGGAAAAGGTGTTACAAGCTTTGAAGGACTGTGTGATCTTGTTGCTCAGGAACATTTCCTGAGTATTCATAGTGATGATGTAAAACAGTGTTTATGGGGTAAAAAGGTGAAAACTGTTGAGGAAGCTGCTACTCTTGCGGATGAATTTGAACACAGCTAAGCATCTATCAGAAATAAATCACAGGCAGAGGGGTTTGTTTGGTGGGAAGAAGGGTTCCCGTTTTACCCTTGGAAAAAGGGTGGATGGGAGGCTGGACGCACAACTCCCCAAGTCCATTCCTCCAGTCCTTGTCCCAAATCTCCTGTAGAAACAGAAGAGCCCAGAAGGTGCTATCACTGTAATTTCACTGAGCACCTGAGGAATAAATGCCCAGTGCTGGCTGGGAACAGACAACAAGCAACTCATGGGAATGCTGCTACCCAGAGCACAGAGGCACCTCAGGCAATGGCTATTTATCAGACAGGGTTTGTAAAAGTAGCCTCTGCATAGCCGGGCAGGAAGCACATAAAGGCTATCAAAATGAATGGGAAGGAACTCCTTGGGTGGAGGGATACAGGTGCAGACATTTCTGTGGTCAGGAGAAACACTATTTGGGAGAAAAACATACTGCCAGGACAGACGGCAGAGCTTTTGTTAGGAGGCCACAAAATCCTTGCGCCTTTGGCTAAAGCGCACATAGAAACTAAGGTTTTGGAAGCTGAATTGATTGTGGCAGCAGTACATAACCTGTCACAATTATTACTGGGGAACGACTTTTTCAATGTAGCTTGGGCTGTCAAGGGATCTGCCAGCAGCAAGGAGGAATATGGTGCTGAAACCCCAGAAGGAAAGGGTGAAGTCCCAGGAACTGCTGGATGAATGGGAGAGTGTCTCTTTAATTCCTCTGCAGCAGTGTAAAACGGTCTGCTACCAGGGGCAGGCATGGCTGAGACCAGCTCCTGCTGCCTCGTGATTAAAGGCAGCATCTCCTCTGAGGAGCAGGGGAGCATGTTGCCTGTTAGTGAGAAAACGGTCCAGGTTGCTGGCTGCCAGCAGGTTGCAGCTGAGCAGGGGGCAGAGCTCACTCTAGGGTGCATACGAAGATGTGTCCTAGAAGGAAACCCAGTGAGGGGGATGGAATCCTAGAGATCACTGAGGTGGGTGAAGGTTTCATGGACTCTCTAGCTGGAGGCAAACCCATCTCAGAGAGAGGGCAGGGTGTAGTGCCCGCCAGTGAAAGGACTGTTGGCTGCTAGCTGTGAGCCCTTCACAGCTGAACATGGGATGGATCCACTCTAGAGAGCACAGAGGTGTGTGTCTTAGAGGGTGGCCCAGAGGGAGAAGTTGAAAAGGAATTTGGGTAAGTACAGGAATGTCTCCTCACTGCTTACACGGGAGGGTGAGCCCAGGACAGATCTACTGGGTCAGCGTTTGTGCTCCCAGGAACCCAACCCGTGGGTCAGGTTTTAAGAGGGAACTGTGTAACTGATCTCCTGGAGGGGAGCAGATATACAACTGACCTCTTCGAGACAGAGAGAGGGGCAACAGAGGGTACCCCAATCCAGACCCCACTTTTGCAAAATGCTGTTCCTGATGTACTTGTGGAAAACTAACTCTGTCTCTTTAAGACAGGATGGAAATCCTACTAAAGACTTGAGTGTCAGTGAAAATGCTAATGACCCATCTGAGAAAGGGGATACTAGAAAAAACACAAAAGGGAAAGAAAGACCAGTACCTGAACACATACTGTGGTTTAGGAAGCGGCTGCAAAACACAATGGGTATTGAACAAACCGGACTGTCTAAACAGAAGGCATGGCATGGCAAACATACTTGGAAACACCTCTCTGACATGAAGTTGCTCGTACTGTTAAGTCTCATAATACGCGGTTTATTGGTTATGACAAAGAATTTGGTACTTATGGTAAATCCTCTAAAAATGTGTAAAACGCATGATTTTGGGAAAAAACTTTTGAACATGCTAGAAGTGATAACAGAGAAGTCCTATAAGTCCTATAATACTGCTTCTCAGCTAGTACCTGTAAACAGGCTTAGAGCTCGTCCCAGCAGGGAAACCATAACAAACCTGAACTGCTGCGTGGAAGGGGAAACTGAGGCACACCACCTCATGATATTGATATCTGCATTATGGTAACAATGCCACACAGCAGAATGTTTTCAGGCAACTTGTGAAAAGAAACACAGAACTTTGCAAAAACACATGTGGATGTCACTACAATGTTTGGTAACACATGGGAGTTGTATAACCAAGAAGGCATTAGGCACACTTCACATTAGTTGGTAACTAACCCTCTGGCAGTAATCGAAGGGGGGATGTGACACACCCTGGCACTCCAATGTTCACCACTGTCATGTAATGAGGACATGTTTTGTACAAAGTATGTCTTGTGAGGTATCATTCTAAAGATCTTGATAAGCTAGACAGTAGTATCTCATTGGATTATACGTGCTATTGTCGTATGTGAAGTTATGAAGCTTGGCTATGTGTGTGTTACTGAAATATGTTGTGAGGTTGAAAACACCCACAAGCAGCCTTTTTTAGTAAAACAGTAAAAAGGCCAAACAATGTTAATGGCTAATTAAGGAAATGCACACAAGCACACGGATTACCCCAGAACTGTGTATAACAGAAACCTCTCAGAAATACCACTGCACAATGGGAACTGTTTGACCCAGGTCACAGCAGAAGAGCTTTCAAACAAGTAGGAACAAGATCTAAAAGGAAGAAAATGACATCATGAAGGGATCTTACTCTCCCCATGACAACACTCCTGGAAACATCTGAGGAATAAAGACTGAACAGGGGGGAATTGATGGTCCCAGGCTAAAGAGTTTCTAGCCTGTGTATGAAAACCTGGGAAACCCAAGCTGTAAAGCCAAGGCAGCCTTTGCCTTAAGAATCTGTCAACCTATCACTCAGGGTGAGAAGTATATTAAGATCAGTTTGTGGTTTTGTTCATTTACTAGATAATCTGCTTTGATCTGTTTGCTATCACTTATAATCACTTAAAATCTATTCTTTTGTAGTTAATAAACTTATTTTATGTTTTAATCCAAACCAGTGTGTGTTTGACTAAGATGCCTGCGGAAATTCTCAGCTTAGTTACCGCAAGTGTGCATGGTCCTCTTCACATCAAGGGAGAGGTGGACCGGGTGTTAAACCCATATACTGCTTGATTTGACCAGAGCAGGATGGCTCGGCTCTGCTCTAGGGAGCCTGCACGTGTTCCTAGCTGTGCGAATGCTGGTGAAAGTGCAGGCTGGGAGGGCTTTGCAACCTACTACAGCAGCACAGTGTGAGAGGGAGCCCAGGCTGGTGGGTCAGGGGGCTCAGAGGTATCCCAGCTCCAGGTGGCACCCTGGGGGGAACCCATCACACATGCCCCCTACTCCTGCTTGCTGCCAGATAAACCATTTCAAAACTGTGTAGAATTTGCAGGAAGATATTAGTAACTTCAATGGGAACACAGCAGCTATGTATAATTGACATACTGCCTGCATCATAATCACAGAATATCAGGGTTGGAAGAGACCTCAGGTGGTCATCTAGTCTAACCCTCTGCTGAAAGCAGGACCAATCCCCAACTAAATCATCCCAGCCAGGGCTTTGTCAAGCCAGGCCTTAAAACACAGAGAAAATGTCTGACCCTTTGGCATAATGCCATCCAGAGTGGGTAGAATTGTGGGAGATGCTGCTACCAGAAAGAAGTTTAATAGTAAGAAACTTTCCCTTTTGCAGCCCCACAGCTCCGCAAATTCTGAGACATCTGGGAAGTAGAGAGTAGTGAACAGACGCTGGGATGGTAAAGTAAGAAATCCAGCAATAAGATGGAAAAGGGGAAAAAGGAGGGGGGAAGCCCCCCTTTTTTGGAAAGAATTGTTCAAAGGACAACATTTTTGTTGGGCCACCACCAGCATATTTCTGCCAAAGGAGGCTTCTGCTGATGATAGTAAGTCCAGGTTGCAGTGTCTGATGAAGGTGTTGGCTGATGACCATGTGGATGCTCTGCAGATCTGTGTGGAAGCTCTTACTTGTTCCACCCACAAGGCAGCTAGCGATCTCACGGTGTGTGCTTTGATTCCTTCCAGAGCAAGGATCTCTCACCCCTTGTAGGCATCAGCAATATAGAGCTTAACCCACCTAGTGATAGACAATGGAAATGCTGAGTCCTTTACATCTAGGCTGGAACGACTCAAACAGTGCACTGGATCTTCTTGTGGATAGAGGTAGAATTTCAACACTTTTTTGATATCCCCTAGGTGAGATGTTGCGGCTTCAGACAGAATGAAGGAAGGACGACTTCTTGGGAAGCATGGAAGGGAGAATTTACTTTAAGAAGAAGGGACTCTGGAATTCTCAACACCTTATTGTTGTGGAACATAAAAATATGGTTCTTGCATAGATAATGCCACCAGCTCCGAAACACACCTAGCAGATATGATAGCAATCAGAAAACAAACAGCTTTTTAATGTACAGGTAGAAGGCTGTCACTAAACTCAGGGGCTAAAAGGAATGATCTATTAATGTCTTCAAAACACAGTGGAAGATCCCATTTTGGGAAGACTGGCCTGACCACCATCCTGGCCAGTCTGACAGCCCCGAGGAACCTGGAGATCTAGGGGTTCCCTCCCAGGGATCCTGCAGACCCTGCAAAAAGGATGCTGCTGAGAGCAGAAACTTTGCGTGAAATGGTACTGGAGAATGTGCCAAATGGCTGGAGTTCCCGGATTCCTGGATCCTCATCATGCTCTTGGCACCAGACACTGAATTGAGCCTCTCTGGATGCTAGCAAAGTCTTGATGCTTTCAGAAGATAGACCTAGCATTACTAATGATTCCCTTTCAATAACCAGGCTGTTGGCTGAAGCCAGTCTGGATGTGGATGGAAGAATGAGCCTTGGGAGAGGATACCCAGTCTCCATCGTAGCCATAGAGGAGGTCAGGTCTATTAAGTGGAAAATGAAGGTCTCCTTGGCCAACAGAAGTTATCGATATGACTTTCACCTGCTCCTTTTTTATTTTCTGAATCACTTTCCCCAGGAGAGGAAAAGTGAGAATGCATAAACAAAGCCCTGTAGCCATCTGTGTGAAAGGGCATCTGCTGCCATAGATTTGGGAACTCTCTCTCTGATGGGATACCTTGGGCTTTTTGTGTTCTTGCATCTTGAAAACAAACCAGCTGAAGGGAGATAATGTCCGCAAGATTAGACCAAAGACCTGATTCAGGCACCACTGCAAAGCGCTAAGCTGGCGTCTGCCTGAGCCAGTTCGCCTTCTAGTTCAGCTCCCTTTTTATGTGGATCGCTCTGAGGGACAGGAGAGACTACTTTGACGTTTCCATTGCCTCCATCACACCTCTGGCTGTAGCTTTGGTCTCCTTGTCCCTACTTGGTTACTTATGTACGTTTGTGGTTGTGTTGTCTGACTGAAGCCGAAGGTTATTTCCCTCCAGGAAGGTGCTCTGAGTTCTAGAAGAGCTCTTATATTTCAAAATAACGTAGGATCCAGGATCTCTCTCTCTGAAGTGTTCACCCACCTCTAGTCATCAGGTTAAACAAAGCCTGATATTCAGAAGCTACTTACAAGGCATCAACATGAATGAAAGAGGTAAGGATATTCATTTGTGGCTAGGCTGGGACTTGAGCAAGAGAAGAAAAAAAGGTATCTTCTTCACTTATTGTGACACTGGGATAACAAGCAGCAAAGAATCCTGTGGCACTTTATAGACTAACAGACATATTGGAGCATAAGCTTTCTTGGGTGAATACTCACTTTGTCGGATGCATGTATTCACCCATGAAAGCTCATGCTCCAGTATGTTTGTTAGTCTATAAGATGCCACAGGACTCTCTGCTGTTTTTACAGATCCAGACTAACATGGCTACCCCTCTGATACTTGGGATAACAAGGAGTATGAGAGAGAGTCAGGAGAACAAAATCATGGTTTTTAGTAGCTATATACTTGGACTCAAAAATCATGGGAGAGAAAAACTGGAAACCTGTACGGAGCGTGAACAACTCTGAAAAACCCTTAAGAGAAACTGCAGTTCCCAGGAGAACTAACATGCTGGAAATTAGTGAGAAAGCTAAGACAGCAGGATGGTACAATTAACTGAATTAATTTGCAAGCTTTAGAAACATGGGGCTGGATTTCAGACACGATGAGCAACCACATCTCCCACTAGCTTCCACTGCAGTTGGGGGTGCTCATCACACCTAAGAAACCAGCCTGCGGTGTGTACTGCACACAGAGGAAAGTTGGTCATAAAGACTTAAGAACAGCAAAGCCTTTATGCTTAATTCTTTATGACTAATCTCCCAATATGTATCATAATTTCTATTATTTCAGACACGGCTGTTGTACACATTTCTGTATTTACTGTATCCCTTTGCCTATTTCTCACCCTCTTCTCTCTCCATTTAATCTTTAAAACAGGAAAAACAAGACATGGCATAATATGAGAGCCAGAAATCACCAGATCTAGCTCACCAATGCAACCGGGGATATTAGGGCACCGAACAGGAAGTCGACTATTTAAACAGATACCAATTAATGCCGTGAACTTGTCAAAAGAATAACTTCTTGGTGCAGTAGCGCACTGGGGTCCAGGACTCATTCCAAGGTCCCATGCAGCTACAAGGATAAACACACACTTTGATGTGACAACATCATAATGTTAAGTTTCAACTTTCCCCTCAGGAGTGAGACAACCGGAGGGTGCTGCTGAAACTTTCATCCTTCCTCTGCTCACATTTTCTCTTTTTTCATCATTGCAGCTTTTGTCACAGTAAACATTTAGAGGCTTTGGCCCTGAAATGCCCCAGAACTCCTTTGGGTAATCTCCTCACCATTAATAAAGCAGCTATTGTGAACTGCTTGCTTTCAAATGGTTCACACTGAAAAATCTTTATTGCAACTTTTTCTCTTGCTTCATAAACTAGGGTTGCCAGTGGGTGTAGCCATGTAAACTGGGAATAAGGACTCCGGGGCTCAATTCTGGGCTCTGCTGCCAATTCCCTGCATAAACTTGGACAAGAATGTCACTTCTTGATGCCTTGGTTCATAAAATGGGGAACCCCAGCTCCACAGGAAGGTTAAGTTTGTGCAGGTTTTTCATCTTCTCTGTTGAAGAGATGAAAACAATGGTCATCTGAACACAAATCTGTGCTGAAGAGAAAGGACTTTCACATCCACATGAAGAGGCTACTCACTCTGTGCAGTCACTATAGTTTTTCGAGATTTGTCCCCCTAGGAGTACTCCATTTCAGGTATGCATTAGCCTCTCAATCCCTTGATTGAAGATTTTCTATTAGCGGTGTCTGTTCGGCCAACACAGTCGTTCTATACAACCTTGTGCTCCTCGTCAAGGGTACAGAGGGATGCCTGGGTGAACCACCCTCAGTTCCTTCTCTATCCAAACATCCAACAAAGAACAGTACTATCAGCTCCCGTGACCTGCATGCTATGCCTATGTTAATGCAACCTAATATTGTATTTGCTTTTTTTGCAACAGCTTTGCATTGACAACTCATGTTAAGGTTGTGATCCACCACAACTCCCAAATCCTTCTCAGCTGGCTGTTGCTAAACCAGTCATCCTCCATTCTGTATTTATGCATTTGTTTTTCCTTCCGTAAGTATAGCACCTTACATTTGTCTTTGTTGAATTTCATTATGTTTTCTATAGTACAGTTCTCTAATTTATAAAGATCCCTCTGAATCTTACCTCTGTCCTCCGAAGTGTTGGCAATGCTCTCTGTCCCCCCACCCCAGCTTTGTGTCATCTGCAACTTTCGTCAGTACGCTCTATTCCTATATCCAGGTCAATAATAAAGATATTAAACCGCACTGAACACAGAACAGATCCCTGTGGAACCCCATTTGAGATGCCGACAAATCCAAGTATGCCCTTATGAATGGTATTCTTTGTACAGGGGCTAACATGGGTTTTTTTAAAACATTCATCTGGAAACCTAATTCCGGGGAGGGAAAAAGGGTTGTCTGGGAGGAAGTCAGTACTGCTTTGTAAGATCGGCTCCTGAGTAGCCAGTTGTTGAGATATGGGAAGGCTAAAATCGCTTCTTGCCAAAGGTAAGCAGCTACCTACTTCTAGGACTTTTGAGAACACGCTTGTGGCTGAAGGGAAGTAATTCGGTATTGAAAATGTTACTGGGACCATGGTAAAATGTAGGTATTTCCTATGTACGGGATGTATCACTATATGAAAATAGCTGTTCCAGAGGCTGAAGGCCAAAAACCAATCTCCTGTGTCTAAAGCAGGAATTACAGCTGCCAGAGTCACTATCCTGAACTTTTGAGGCTTTATGAACGTGTTCAGTAGCCTTAGATCTAAGATCGGCCTCCATACTCAGTCCTTCTTTGACACAAGGAAACACTTTGAGTAAAATCCTCTCTCCTTGTGAGGAGGTGGGACTGACTCTATTGCTCCTAAATGAAGGAGAAAGTGAACTTCTTCCCTCAGTATTGTTTGTTCAAGGGGTCCCTGAAGAGGGACAGGGAAGAGGAGTGGGAGGAACATAGAGTAGATAGTGTAATCGAATGATATGATGTCTATGATCCACTTGTCATTCCAATGTGATGCCAAGCATGTTGAAAATGAGAAAGGTGATCACCAAAGGTGGAAAGGGGGGCAAATGGTTGTGCTTATGAACTAGAGGTGAGGAAGGAATCAAAACCTGAATGAACCAAACAAAATTGTTATTTTGATGACTGGATACTCACTGAAGGAGGGTGAGTAGCTCTCTTGCTCTGGAATTTCTGTCTCTTCCTAGTGAGTTCGATGGGGATCTATGAAATAAAGAGAACTGGCCAGAAGGCAACCTCTGGGCAGTATGAGACCTACTAAACCTCCATTTGTTCGTAGGAATGTACATATCTAGAGATCTTAACATGATCACGGAGTCCTTCAATGAGTGCACGGGCTGATCGTAGTCTCCAAACAGTGCTTTTTACTCTCAAATGGAAGGTTCTCAACAGGGTTTTGAACCACTTTTGGGAACTCTGACACCCTGTGCATAACAAAAGTTGTGGATATGGATATGATGATGGTGTCTGTGGCATTTAAGAACCATTGGAGAGAGATTCCAGCTAACAACTGACCTTCTGCGATGATGGCCTGAAAGTGTTCTCTATGCTCCTGTGAAAGATGCTCAATAAAAGCTGCAAATATATCAGTTGGTGAAGTTGTACTTGGCTATGATCACCTGATAGTTTGCAATCTAAAACTGGAGGGTCACGAATGAGTAACACTTTCAACCAAAAAAAAAGAGTCTAATTTCTTTTGGTCTTTGTTCTATGGGGTAGACCTACAGTAATGCTATTTACCCCACTCCTTTACAGCCTCCACCGCTAGGGAATTAGGCAAGGAGTGGGAAAACAAAATTTCTGACTTCTTGGGAGGGAAATAATATTTCTTATCAACCTGTTTACAAGTCGGCAGGATTGTGGCAGGCATTTGTCACAGGGTCTTTGCTGGACCCAGGAGCACCTTGTGAACGGGTAGAACAATCTGGATTTGTGTTGCCAACTGTAGAATGCCCAGCAGCTTGTGTTGTCAGTCTTTGACCTCTTCAAGAGGTATCTGAAGGGTATCAGCAACCCGCTTCACAAGGTCCCAGAACTGTCAAAAATCATTGGCCATAGATTGTTGTGGAGGTATGACTGCCTCATCTGGAGATGAGAATGAAATAGGAGTTTGAGGGGCAGCCTCCTTATCTGTCCTAGACTCCTGTTCTTCACAGATCTGATTGTGCGAGAGGACTGGTTAGGGGGACTGTACAACCCTATGCTCTCTATGCGACAGAGCTGGAGCTCTGGCAAATTCCTGTTAATAAGCAGCCTCAGGGTCATAGAATATCAGGGTTGGAAGGGACCTCAGGAAGTCATCTTGTCCAATCCCCTGCTCAAAGCAGGACCAATCCCCAATTTTTGCCCCAGATCCCTAAATAGCCCCCTCAAGGACTGAACTCACAACTCTGGGTTTAGCAGGCCAATGCTCAAACCACCCAGCTATCTCTCCCCCCAGCTGGGGTCCACTGGGTTGGTGGGGTGGCATACAGGAGAGAGGGAAGTACTCAGGTTGATCCCAGCACCTCTGGCATGGAAAAGGATCTCTCTCAAAAAACAGGTTCCCATATGGATAGGAGGAGACCCTTGAAGTGATATGGAAGAGACTGAATGTATCCTTCTTCCTCCTCAATGTTCTCCAACAGGGAGGGGGGCACCAGTGGAAAAGGATGGAGAGTCTTGTGATATCAGGAAGCAGTGGTAATCTGGACACTGGGGTCTCGGTAGTGAGAGTTGTTCAGTAACCATAAGTAGTGAAAACTCGTCAATCTTAGATGAGCCGAAGTCCCTGGAGTACCACAATTCCTGAGGTACCCAGTGGGTCAATACTGACATGATAGCTGAGGTAGACGGTGCTAACAATTTAGCGTGTGTCAATGCAGGGACTGAGGGCATCTGGCACTTTGATTTGCCCAGTACCAAGTGTGCCGAGTGGGAAGGTACCAATGGTGAGGCTGTGCTAGAGGGTGCCATTCTGGAGGAGCGCATATCCTTGGGCTCCCTATTCCTCTCAGACAGTACTGGGGGAGGGGGAGGTGCAGTTGGAGCCGTGCTTCTCTGTAGTGCTCCAGGAGTTCCTGGTATCGGAGGAGGAATCCTTCATTTCTGAGGTACCGAGCCAAGAGGTCAAGGCTTCCGACACCACAGACTTAGCGAGAGATCTGGGTCTTTTGTGAGCTGGCTTCTTTAGGTGACAAACTGAGCTCCTCTTCTTTGGAGCCTTCCCGGAGTCTTCCCCAGCCTTCCCCTTCTTAGAGAGATCTGTGTTAAGGTCAAAGGGACACTGGATCTGTCTGGAGACAGATGTACGGGGTGGGTCTCTCCTTGGAGGCTGGTCAAAGGGAGAATGCCATCATCAGAAATCTCAATTTCATCTCCTGGCTCTTTCATGCTCTAGACTTGAAAGCCAGGCAGAAGTTACACTTCTGGGAGAGGAGGGATTCTCCCAAGCAATAGAAACATTTAGAGAGGCCATCCCTCACCAGGACAGCCTCTTGGCAAGAGAGGCAACGGTTTGAAGTGTGGCGAGCCAGGCAGGCCCACCCTGGTTCTCTGGAGAAGGGAGGCTTGAAACAAATTCAATCCTCTCACTACTTAACTAGCCAACTAACCCTAAACTGCTCACACTAATTCTAAGAAAGCTGAACAATAGCATCTGAGGCACACACAAGGCAAACACTCTAGGGCTCTGTCTCATGCTGGGGCAGTTGGTAAGGAACTGAGGGTGGTTTGCCAGCACAGCCCTATATATCCTCACTGCATAGCATGAGGTTGTATAGAGCACATGCATGGACTGAACAACCACTGCTAATGGAAAATCTCCAATCGAGGGCTCAGGAGGCACATACACACCTGAAGTGGAGCACCCTGGGGTTGCCAGGTGTCTGGTTTTAAACTGGAACACCCAGTCAAAAAGGGACCTTGGTGGCTCTGGTCAGCAGTTAGAAGTCCGGTTGGTGGCACAGCAGGGCTAAGGCAAGCTCCCTGGCTGCCTTTGCTCCCTGTGGCTCCCAGAAGCAGCTGCATGTCCCTCCTCTGGCTCCTAGGCACAGGGGCTGCCAAGGGGCTACATATGCTACCCCTGCCCCAAATACTAGCTCCGCAGATCCCACAGGCTGGGAACTGCGGCCAATGGGAGCTGCAGGGGCAGTGCCTGTGGATGAGGCAATGCACAGAGCCAACTGGCCACACCTCTGCATAGGAACCCGGGGGAGGGGGGGGATACGCTGCTGCTTCAGGGAGCTGCCTGAGGTAAGCATCTTCCGTAGCTTGCACACTCTCCTGCGCCCCAACCCCTTGCCCCAGCCCTGATCTCCCTCCTGCACCTTGAACCCTTTGGGCCCAGCCCAGAGAACCCTCCTGCACCCAGACTCCTCATTTCTGGCCCCACCCTGGAGTATGCACCCCCCTCCTGTACCCCAACCCCCTGAGCCAGCCTGGTGAAAACAAACAAGGGAGGGAGGGTGGGGAGAGTGAGCAATTGAGCGAGGGGGGATGGAGTGAGCAGGGGTGGGGCCTCAGAGAAGGGGCGGGGCAGGGGGCAGGGCAAGAGTGTTCAGTTTTGTGCTAGTAGAAAGTTGGCAACCCTAGAGCACTCATAGGGGGACACTACTCAAATAAGAAGTTATTTTCCACTGCTAGCCATTTTCCTTCACTAATTTTCATACTTTAACAGATTAGTTTGCTACATAGACTGATGAAAGATTGGGAAATACATAAACTTGTAACTAATTGTAGAGCTAAATTTTGCTTTTAGCCTTGTTACACAAGACAAAGACAGAATAAGGAAATTCATGGCCCAGGGCAAGCTCAGGTCTCAACTTGTAAGATGTGACCTTCAAAAATGCACAAAAAGCATTATCAGGCAATGACACTGTTCTTGTACGTTCATATGTCAATTACCATCAACTCCTCAAGAAGTACCCCTAGCATGAGCGATCACATCTTTGGATAAGTTATCTAGCAAGATATATTGGGCAATATAATGCAGAAGAGTAGCCAGCAGCCCATGAATCTATGAAAAAGCCTAAAATAAAATTACAGTTTTTAGAAGTAAAAATAAATGAATACTGCTTCACTGACAGATGATGTTCACCTGATAAGGACATACAGTTACTGGCAATAAAGTCTCAGTCTGTAAACATGCTGAGAACAGTCTGCAGTAATAGCATGTCGACATATGAAAAAGCACTACTCTATTCTGTTGCTGCTCCCTGACCCTCTCCTACGCCAGCAGAAAACCCACTAAAATCTTAGTATGCTGTGTTGCTATTCATATTATTTTATTTATGGTATCATTTTTCTAGAGAGCTCAGAGATAAATTGTTTTATAAATTTAAATAAAGTCTGATCATTAGACCAACAGGTCCCTCACATGTGGACTGAAAAATGACAAATGTCCAAAGGGGTGTTAATATTAAGTGAGATTGAATCCTCACTCTTGTTTGCCAAAAAGCAGCACAGGTGGAAGAATTAAAGCGAGAAAGAAAAGCCACCAGTCAGGTGTTGATCCTTCATCTAAAGCACTTGTTTATAGGCCGAAAAGAATAAAAGAAACTAAGCAAACAAAAGACAAGACTAACCCAATAATCCTTACCCCTTTTGTGATTGTCAGTCCTAACAAAACAGATGTTAAACAAAGGCTTGGAAGTTGTACAATGCCATTAATTCTAAAAAGGACATTTTAAAAAACCCCAATGAGCCACAGAAAGTGATATTCAAATGATGCAGAGGGCCAACACTGCCCTAAGATGGCAAATTCAGAGTTAAGGCAGAAAGTGTGCCTCAAGTCATTCAAGCAAGTCCAGCATTATACTGCCATGAAAACCTACCCACTGTTCAAAACCTGAGACACTTGGGACATAACTTTTATTTGGGCTACAGACAGAATTTCAGCCTTCACTCTGACTTTCCTTGAGTTTTTGGGTCTTAGCTATTAGAACAGTGTGTCTCATGGACATGGGGAAGAGAAATACCATTTCTGAATGCCAACATACAGCTCTCAAAAAATGTTTAGGGTCAATTTACAAATATCACTGTTTAAAGCAAATACCAAGTCCTTGCTATTAGAATTCTGGAACAAATAGGAATCCTGGTTATGAATAAAGCTGCCTATTTTGCTGAAAATATCGTATTTTAATCCACTGATAAGATCTTACAGAAAGATTTTTATCCATAGATCTAAAAGCACTTTAAAGATATCACCCCCATTTTAAAGTTGAGAAAATTGAGGAACACAGGAAATCAGCGGCAGAGGTGGAAATAGAATACAGGCATCCTGACAACCAGTTCTGCGCTGACCTCCTGGACCACACTGTCTCAAGAGTTACAGAGCAAAATCCATGTAACGTTACACTCCTGGAGCCAATCTGTTTAATAGGTTAGTGATAATTCAGAGACGTGCACTATTAAATGTAAATTTATACAGGTCATGAGATTAAAACAATAACCATGTAATGTTAATAAACTATTCTATAAAAACACTTAGTAAGTGCTACTATTCTGTAAAAGTGATGCGATAAATCAAAGGTGTCTGTCTCTCTCACCAAAAACTGCTCCCACTGACTGCACTCGGCAGTCAGTGTCAATTTACAGGACCCATGATAGCACGGGACCATGTGATTATCAGATGTCTGGAGTTTTGTAGGATACCATCTGAGCAATTCCAAACACCTTCCAGAGCAATAGATCCAACTGAATCCAAGCTGAGGATTCACCACAGATCTAGATTAAAGGGGTTTATCATTGACAGACGTTTAACAGTCACAGTAAAGGTACTTGCTGCAATAAAGCACAAATTACCAATACTAAAGAATTACTGTAATTTTTGAACATCTCTATCACCAAAGCAAGAGTAACCCAAGAGCTGAACAGGGACCACAACCCAGCCTTCTTATCATCTAACATTTCTATTACGATAGTGCCCGATTGGGACCCCACTGCACTAGGTTCTGTAGAGAGATAGATAAGAGATGATCCCTATCCCACAGATCTTATAATCCAACAGATATGGTTTCCAAAATTAACCTGAACATTGTGATCAGTGAGGTCAAAGTTATGTGCAACCATAACATCGCTGAACACTCTAACAGGTATTCCATTTTCTGGTTTGGGTCCTTTTAAAATTATTCCTAATCTCACCCATGAGACTAACAGGAAAATGGATGCTCGCTGCAGTGTAGGACAGACAGGGATGCACATGGTAGAAAACTACCTGACCACGTCTGAGGAGGCAGGGTTTGTATGTTTCACAATGAGTTGATTCTCTGTTACAGATTATCAACTACCACTGCAACCCCATGGAGGGCTCCTGCAAGAGGAGCATTATGCAGCATTCTACCACTTTTAACAGCTATCGTAGTGGAAAAATCCAGCTGGCTAGGTAGATGCAACAAGTAGAACTAGTGGGGAAATATTTCCCCCGCTACGCCACACAAAATTTCAACCACAAAAAATGTTTTCATTGAAATGAGAAGCAGAAGATTTCAGCTTTTCATAAAGGGGGAAAAAAATCAATGTTGGTGGCCAAAATCTGAAACATTTCTTAATGATTTTTTTTTTTTTTCCAGTTTTGGGTTTCTAACAAAACAAATTTGAGGAAAGCCAATTTTCCATTACAAAGGAGTTAAGGAGAAAACTGAGTAAGACTGGCAGAGGCTGATGAAGACACCACACACACTGACTGGCCCTAAGCTGGATTCGTACTAGGGAGAGAAAAGGGAGCTTCAAGACAAACCCTGCTTGGAGCGCTCATGCTCAGTGGTCTGGGGCCACTACTTTTTTCAGCCTAACCAAAAATCTAAGGAAGGATTTTCCAAATAAATTATGCAACTACACAGACAACTCCATTAAACTTCTTCATTAGTTTCTGCAGCATATCACCAAGCTCACTTTTAAGCAGTCACCAGAAAGTCAAAGCTAAGGTCCCACCCTGGTCAGACACTGAGGGCTTGGCTACACTTGCAAGTTGCAGGGCTGGTGAGGGGGTTACAGCGCTGCAACTTACCAGGTGTCCACACTTACAGAGCTCAGCCAGCGCTGCAACTCCCTTCCTGCAGCGCTGGCTGTACACCTGGTCCGCTACGGGTGTAGCGAATCCAGCGCTGCTGATGCAGCGCTGCTCATCAGGTGTGGACACTCACCAGCGCTGTTATTGGCCTCCAGGGTATTAGGAGGTATCCCACAATTCCTGTATACAACAAACCGGAAGGTACTCCCCGGAGCTACTTATCTAAAAAACAAACACAGCTGCTCTTTGCTGCAGCGAG
>NC_133789.1:12910604-12929028 GCF_003597395.2 Chelonoidis abingdonii
CACACTGCAGCGCTGGTCGCTGTCAGTGTGGCCACACTGCAGCGCTGGCCCTACACAGCTGTACGACCACAGCTGTAAGTACCAGCGCTGCAAAAATGTAAGTGTAGCCATGCCCTGAAATTAGTGGAGCACTCAGCTCCCACTGACTGCAGGATCAATCATCCAGGGAACAGGGAACTCCCAAGATTCACATACTGCCCACTTAGCAAATACTGAATTCAGATTCTCACACTGCCCAACGAAAAAAAACTCACAAGCAACCCATCTGCTGGCCCCAGACAGTGTCACATCTCCTGTTCTGGAGATAGGCACCTGACTGCGAGGGAACAAGATATGCGCTACAGCAGAAATTAGTCTCTAGGACTTTGTTTTAAACTCACACTCTGTAAAGGCAGCTAATCAACATAAAACAAGAGGTCTCTAAGAAAAGAATCTTCCACAATCAATAATTTAAATAGAAGTTATTTTAGTAGAATTCACTTGCATTTCAGAAGTTTTATGCACTCTGTTCAGCAAATTATTGTGTAAGTTTAGTGGTGAGGAGTGCTTCACTCTGTGTATTGCTTGTGAAACGCATTTGACAATGAAGACCCAAACAGCAGCAATCCATATTGATGGAGACTAATCACACATGACTGTTTTATAGTCACATGCTGGAGCTTAGATCTATCCATCTTCATCTTACTTTAATACATAGGTGGTGTACGTCAACGGAGTCTGACTTGATCTTGAAGCACTTGGCAGACAAAGCCTCACAGCTGCTCTGTGAGGCAGGTCAGTATCATTATCCCCATATTCAGTGGAGAATACTGAAGCATGGAAAGTCCACGGCCAACATTTTCACAAGCGGCCCCATTTTCACTGCCCAACCTGAGAAACCTAGGGACCAGCTGCCACAGGTTCTGAGCAATGGCAAAGTCCTAGGAAAGTCAAGAGAAGCTACAGGTGCTCAGCACCTGAAAAAAAAGAAATTCCAAGTTGGTCACCAGAACATTATCTCCCGCTGACCAACAGCAGTGGTGTGACCAGCACAGTGCATCCCACAAAATGGTGAGACACGGACGGTTTTGCTTCAGAGCCATCCTTTATGAGGCTAGGAGTAAATAACCTTGACTCTGCCACTGATTTACTGAATGACCATGGGCATGTCTCTTAGCCTGTCTGAGCCTCAGATGCTTGATCTGTATATCTGTTAATATTTACTTAAATTTAAAAAGTGCTAATTATTTTTAAACAGAGTTATTTTCCCCTCTTCTGAAGCAACATAGATTTTTAAGTGTTCAACACTATTCAAATGACTTCAATGCACAGACAGGATTCTATATAAACTACCTGGGGACTATGTTACATACAAGATTATTCAGATCCCCAAGAGAGCAAACTGGGTTCCAAGCAACTACCAAATCCAGCAAATCTGATCATTCCATGATAAAGGAGTAGGTAAGAGCCTGTCTGAGAAGCTGCAGCTACATTACAGCTGGGCAATGACAGAAAAGAGAGGGCGAGAATAAAGCTATGCTATTCCATAAGTGTCCATGTTTGATAGAGACTATTCACTCGTCCTTGGTTCCTTACAGCTTTTTAACAGCCTTTTGGGTGACTGGAATCCTTTCCCAAGTGATGGGTTTGCGGTGTTGTTTTTCCCCAAACAATAGGCCAGATTTTGCTCTCAGTTGTGCAGATGTAAATCCAGAATAACTATTGACTAAAATGAAGTTACTCCCAGTTTACACCAGTATACAGGAAAGCAAGATTTGGTTCTATTATTTTTTAAACCTACTGTCCCACACGCACATGTCCAGCAACGCTGGGACATCATTATTCTGCATGTGGAACTATATCAGACAAGGAGCATGTTCCCCTCCCCCTCCAGCCTTCACAAATCTGCAGAAGCCTGCCAAGTCCCAGAAAAGGAGGAGGGGGCCTCAGGGAGCATAGGAAGGGCATTCGCAAGGGTGTCCGAGAGCATCTTGCTGAACTGGACATTTCACAACACTGAACAAATTGTACGTCCAGCTTAGTTAGGGGATGCTGCAATGGTCTTTCACTCCCCGAGCTGATTGTTAGCTTTTCATAGGAACCAGCAGGGAAGCACATGTGAAATCTCTGTGGTGCTGGTGAGCATCCCCATGCCTTGTGTGACTCTGCATGTAGATGAAGCAGCTTCTTAGGCTTTCAGAGCTGCTGTTGCTTAGTTCTCAGAGAAGTCTTTTTCTCCAGCTTGGCTCCCTGCTGCGACAGCCCTTTTCAATCTTTCTATTTCTCCCCCACCCCCATCTCTTCTGCTGCAGAACACAGGGAAATCTGATTGAAATAAAGATCCAGGAGAACATGTTTTATTTTCTTCTCTTCAATCCATTTTAGAAAAGCTTTTTAATTGGTTTAAAAAGATGCTAAAAAAAACGCAATGTTTTTCAGTCCTCTTGAACTGGTAATAGATACTACTTTTTAAGCACTGCTCAAAGAAACTGAATCATGGAGTGCAACAAAGAATTTAAAGCAAACTCAGAGTGGTTTTCTATTGCTCAGATTTAATTTGCAATTTTTTTTTAAATAGCAAACAAGCCAGAAATCCCAACTCCCAGGGGCTGCTATTTGACTAGCATTTTTAGTCCTGCACGGGAAGTGTAAAGACTAAGACAGCCTCAATGGGGAGAGGGGAGATCTGGGAGGCAGCTTCCATAAGCCAATTTAACACAAGAGTCGTGCAACTTGATGCATAACAATACCGTGGCCCAGAAATGCCCCTCTTACACATTAATTTTGCCCATGGTAGTTGTGGGAAGCTATTTGCAGATTAAGTCTCCATTCTGTGAGTGACATGATGACACTGTGTGAATGTGTAACCTACGAACTTACACCATGAGTACGTGTTCGGCTGTTTCCCACTCACCCCAGCTTTGTGGTTCCTATAACTCTAGACCCCTGTCAGACAAACGATATGGTGCTCGCTGCATGGCACGCTGACAAAAAAATAAAGCCAAAAGGCCTGTTTGACAGCAATGTGAGAGATGACGGTTGCCTCTTCTGCTATTCAATGGCAACTCTCAGGAGTGCTTTGGATATGCTTGGTAAGGGTCAGGGTATTTTGATTAGGAGTGAGTTTGAACTAAGGCGTCAATCCTGCAGAGACTTTTGTTCTTGCTTAATTTTATGCACGTGAGTAGCAGCAATGGGACTTAGGCACATAAGCCTGTAGAATCACGACCAAAATCAGCAGCTAGTGCAGATTAATCACTCACCGTAGGAATGACTGATCACATAGTATGGCCTGCCAATAGTACCCATTCCAAATTCCCACCTCTCCCTTCTGGTTTTTCAACCTCCATATGAAGCCCTGTGACTCTCTCAAACCCCCTTGCCTCCCCAGATCAAAGCCAATGTCACAGTCATCACCTTTCTGATGAAAGGAAACACCCTTTCCAAAATTTGCTCATCCTTTCCCTGCCCCACTGTGGGTTTGAGATATAGAATAACAGATTAGAGCTAGTCCAACCCCCTGCTCAAAACAGGATCAACACCAAACAATCATCCCAGCCAGGCCTTTGTCAAGCTGGGCCTTAAAAACCTCTAAGAATGGAGATTCCACAACCTCTCTAGGGAACCCATTCGTGCTTCACCACCCTCCTAGTGAAACTGGATATTAGGAAAAACTATCTAGACCTTCTCCACTGCAACTTGAGACCATTGCTCCGTGTTCTGTCATCTGCCATCACTGAGAACAGCCAAGCTCCATCCTCTTTGGAACCCCCCTTCAGGTACTTGAAGGTTGCTATCAAATCCTCATTCACTCTTCTCTTTTGTAGACTAAATAACTCCAGCTCCCTCAATCTCTCCTCATAAGTCACGTGCCCCAAACCCCTAACAATTTTCGCTGCCCTCTGTTGGACTGTCTCCAATTTGTCCACATCCTTTCTGTAGTGGGGGGGAGGGAGGGGGAACTGGATGCAATACTCCAGAAATGGCCTCACCAGTGCCAAATAATCACTTCCCTCGATCAGCTGGTAACATTTCTACTAATTCAGCCCAATATGCCATCAGTCTTCTTGGCAACAAGGGCACCCTGCTGACTCATATCCAGCTTCTCATCCACTGTAGTCCCCAAGTCCTTTTCTGCAGAACTACTGCCTAGCCACTCGGTCCCTAGTTTGTAGCATTCTAAGTGCAGGACTCTGCACTTGTCCTTGTTGAACCTCATCAGATTTCTCCTAGGAGACTGCAGGGATAATGAAATGCAAGTAGGGGCAAAAAATGAGCAGTGGATATACCTATCCAAATCTGGTGCACTTTGTTAGGCTCCTTTCTCCAAGTGACCCTTTCAGTAAGGCTGGACAGAGTTCGCTTCCATCACTAACTCCACACCGATCTCTTTCGGTATGAGATATTGCCACCAATCATTCTAAGGACAGTCCAGTCTCTGTTTTTAAGGAAGAGCACTAATGCCCCAGAGCCTTGCTTACATTATTTAAGAGATCTTTATAAATATTATTTGAAGTTTCTTGCTAATATGGAAACACATTTGGCTCCTGAGGAGTGAATTGCACAGGCCAATTCTTTTGACTTTTTTAAGCTATGTTATTTTCACAACCAAGTTAGGAAGAATGAAGGAAAGGATGTAATATTTACCGGATCCTGAAAAGATCTTAAACACTAGGAAACTAAAAGATAGTTTATTGAAAGAAACCATGGCTTCTAACTGTAATAAAGCAACGAGTGCAAAGTGCCACCCTATGTAGTTCAAAACCAAGTTAGGAAATGTAAAAAGTTTAGTTTTATTCCAAACAATGTAAAAACATATTTTAAAACTCCCAAGAACAAACCGAAATGGTTTGTCTTATTTCTGCACTCTCAGTAATTCTGTTACTTAAATAAATGATTTCCTTAGCACTTTGCACGTAGAGAAGAAGAAAAGGTTCTTGCGCATAGCAGGCTGCCATCTAGAGAGAACACGCAGTGAATGACGACAACAAGCCACGTGAGAAGAGAAAGAACAAGCAATTTGAGTTAACTGATTTGTACTGTATACCTCGTTTTTCACTGTTTGTAAAATAGGTATGTTCTAAATGAATTGTTTTTCTTAGACACATTATTACAAATATTAGTGTCCACTTGATTAAATTAACATGGCCGGGCATTTAAATAAGTAAGTAACTAGGCTTAGAAAAAAGGCTTTTTTCTGGAGTAAATTCTATTTTATTATTCTTAGGAAGGCTACAGTTAAAGATGTTTACAGAGATGTTTGTAGGAGACCATTTAAGATCTGAGGTTTTAAGTGCTCACTTCATCGTAAGTGGTCTCCTACATGTATTAATTCTGCATACATACCAATCTGTTCCAGCATGTATTTAGCTGTGACACTCTGCTTACCTTCTCCAGAATTAAAGAAAAGCTCCGTGAAGCTTGAAAGCTTGACCTTTCACCAAAAGAAGTTGGTCCAATAAAAGATATTATCTCACTCACTGTGAGCGCTTTGTACAGGACAAAAAGCTCTTTAGTAGAAGTCTTCTCTCTTGCAGTTTGTTGGTGCTACTAGCAGAAGCCCTGGAACTAAGGTACTGTACTCCAGTGGGAATTCTGTCACCCACTTCTATAATTAAACCAAGAACTGTCCTAAATAAAAGTTGTGATTTGTGCAGCATTACTACTTTATTTTCCAGCATGTGAAAATGAGAATAGGCTACAAATTTATTCAGGGTGTGTTGTCTGGTTCCTTTGCCAGAGCCTTTCTTCAACTTCCCCTTATTCCACATTTCACAGGCTCATACAGTGGAACTCAAATGAATAGCCAGGAAGTGGTGCTAGAGACCCTCCCTCCTTAACTTGGTTTGCTTTAGAGGAGGCAAGTTGTCATTTGAAAGGTACCTAAACTTCACCATGTTAGCGAACATTAAGTACAAAGCCCAATTTTTAACTAAGAAGTCTACCATCAGACTTTAAAAACATTCATTTTCACAGGTACCTGGGGGATTTGGACTGAGGCAGACAAGATACAAATCCACGCTCAACTGAAAACACTTACATACATCAGAGGAAATTCATTTTTTTTTTTAAATTAGATAAGACAGACAACCAGATCTGAGTTTGGGAAGATCAGAATTTTCTGTTTGATTCTCAGACAAATCAATGACCAAAGAACTTTAATCTTCACTCTGTAAACCTGCTGCGTATTCAGCATGCTGCCTTCTTACTTAAGCAATGTGCAGCTATCCACGGGTGAATGTGTTGCTAAATAATGAAACAGGATAAACTCAGTTAAAAATCTTTATTCAGCCAACAGCAGTTAGACACTGCTACAATTAATTGTTTGTCAGCCAGGCGTGAAGACCTCTCCTATAGGATAGTTCTAGGAATGACAATGCTCATGGAAACTCTCATCCTACCATATAACGTTCTTACCTGAGGAGGTGTCTTTTTTAGCAACACGAGAAGGGCCTGCAAAACCAAGTTGGAGAATCGTGGTCCAATAGGAACATAATCTGGAAAGGAAAAAACACGAATAAACAGGATAATGTTGTACAGCAGGAATCAAACTTTTCTGGTTCACTTTTCAAATTCCATTGTGCTCCTCAAAGGAAAGCAGAGTGGTTTAAATGGAAATCTTCACTCTCAGCCTTGCAGTCACAATGAAGCAACGGGAAAAAATACTGGATTTTAAATTCAGTGATCACACTGTTCCTATTTCCCTGTCACTTGTGAACGCCTGCTTACAACTGCTTCTCAATAAGCCTCCCTACAGAGCAGTAGCCTTTCCTTTCACTGCAGGACACCTCCGATATTCTAGTTCTGAATGTTTCCTGAAACACCTTGGGACAGCTGCCCCACTGCCTTGCCCCTCGTACAGCAAGTCCCAGTTGTGACGAGTGGGTGTAAAATGCTAGGAAGTCAGAATTCTGCACTTAGACAGACAGTACAGTAGAACCTCAGAGTTACAAACGGAGCAGTCAATCACACACCCGTTTTGGAGCTGGAAGTCTGCAATCAGGCAGCAGCAGAGACAAACAATAAAAAGAGCAAATACAGTACAGTACTGTGCTAAATAGAAACTACTACAAAAATAAAGGAGAAGTTTAAAAAAAGATTTGACATGGTAAGGAAACTGTTTCTCTGCTTGTTCCATTTAAATTAAGATGGTTAAAAGTAGCATTTTTCTTCTGCATAGTAAAGTTTCATTGTATTAAGTCGATGTTCAGTTGTAAACTTTTGAAAGAACCACCACAGTGTTTTGTTCAGAGTTACGAACAACCTCCATTCCTGAGGTGTTTGTAACTCTGAGGTTCTACTGTAGTATTTTACAGTTGTACATGACTGTTCAAAGGTGCAAGGCAGTGAAGAATCAGGCCCCTTTCTGACTTGTTAATTAAGCCTATAAATCCCATTTAGTTTAAAATGATGCATATGGAGGCTGGAGCACCACAACCAACTCAAATACCTTAGAACAAGACGAAGCCAACACTGAGGTAGAAGACAAGAATATTACTGATGGAGTTCAGAAATGATGCATCTTTAGACCAACATGAAGGATCAATTCAAGGCTCTTGAATCATCATACTTCGATTAGACTCCATACGCGCTTATGGTTCCTGAATCATTTCTGGTTGGTAACACTACATTGTCTGTTGCATGGTGCAACCAAAATTCTATGACTCACCTAGGAGCCTTTCAATGTCATCGACTACTACACAGCTGAGCTGGGACTTGTATGCATCATCAAAGATCTAGGGAAAAAACAATTTATTATTGTCACAATCTCATCATAAGAGATCTCCAAGACTGTCCAATTATACATATGTGAACATGCCTCAAGTTCCGCAGATACATGGCCTTGTGTACTTTCGTGATGCTATGCATCAGACTGCACCTCAGACAATTTCAGGATGGCTGAGGTCAGTCTATCAACCAAATAGGCAGAGCATGTACATGCAACTCGAAATCCCAGCACATAACAGGAAAAAGGGGTTTTGAAAAATTAAAAGGCCTATATGCTTGTCTGTCTTACCTAAAGCTTACCAGCTCCCGGACAGCTTAGGAAGGAGCCTGTCCTTCAGACCCAGCCTGTCTCTGTATCTGTTTCCCCCAAAACAGCCCCCCAACAACTGCCTCCCACTCTCCCCAGAATCCTCTTTTTAACTCTTTAGTGTCTTTTTGATTGGTTAGTTTTAGGCAAAACAGCTCTGTAAATTAGCTGGCACTTGTAAATAGCTTCTTCACAGCTTAACAGCACAGGTATTGTTTCTTAACCTCCAGCACTGTTTACCCGGAGGTGTTTCATCTGAACCCAATGTGTTACCTTCCCTCTAACACCTTATTATTAAACTAACTCCCCAACTCTAAAAACATTTCAGTTAATATTTCTCATGACCTGGTGACATGCAGTACTGATAAATTAATATGAATCAATTTCTAAATTATTACATATCTGCCCCATGTCCATCACAGCAAGAACTATGGTGATCTGCAGCACTTTGAGGTGGCAGCTTTATTTAAATTAAAAATGGAGGCTTTTATTGAAATAAGTATGAAAAAAATGGTTACCTTTCTTTTGGTACCTGTTGTTCTTTGAGATGTGTTGCTCAAGTCCATTCCATGTGTGCACGCGCCCAATTGCACAGTTGTTGGAGATTTTTGCCTTTGTGGTATCCACAGGTGTGGCTGTAGCACCCCTTTAAGTGCTGCACTCCTGTGTTGGTATATTAGGCGCGGCCAGCCCTACACTCTCTCAGTTCCTGTTTGTTGACAACTCTGACAGAGGGGTAGGAGGGCAGGTAACGGAATGGACATGAGCAACAAATCTCAAAGAACAACAGTTATGAAAAAGCAGGTAACCGTTTTTTCTTCTTCAAGTCTTTGTTCACGTCAGTTCCATTCTAGGTCACTCACAAGCAGGATCCTTGGAGGTAGGCTCAGAGTTCAGTCCAGCGGCTTGAAGCACTGCGTGTGGGCGCACACACACCTAGAATGGAATCAACATGAGCAAGCACTCGAAGAAGAAATGAATAATCCAACTGATGCTGAGGCCTATCTTATTTATTTTGATATTAAATTCAACTGACTTTCCATTGTTTCCTTGTAACGATGCAGGCAGTGACTGAACTCGTCACTGCAGCCCCGTGTGGCTTGCAGGTGGGCACTGCCTTACCTTCCCCAAGGGGATGCTGAAAAACATCTAACAATTATAACTGCCCAGCGGTCATAGGGGAAAATGAAACATCCATAGATTATAAAAACGTACATACTCATTAACTTAAAGCCAGTTTTCAGCCCCAAGACATAAACTACAGTCCACCAGTTAATCCCAGATCCACGGCTCAGCGTGTTACCATACAGATAGAAGATCTTAGAATAGGACACATAATTCGTGGTTTGGAAAGGACCAAGCAGAGAATCAATCGAGGCCAACACCCTGACAAAGAACGAGAACCGAACAATTCCAATGAAAAACATCGCCAGGCAGGCTCGAGGTCAGCATAACCTTGAACAATCATTAACAGGTAAGGTAGACAAAACTCGGTCAGGTAAGTACGGCCATTTGACGTCTGAGCCATTTAATAAAGCTCCAATCATCAAAGACTGGCACACGTTTAATTTTTCATAAAGGCCACTTAGATAAATAAATAGAAACAGTGAAGCGACTTCAGGAGGCATCTTAGTCAACCCCCTTCGCAAACAGACCAATCCCAATTTGGCCCAGATCCTAAAGCCCCCCCTTAGGCATGGCTGTCACAACCAACACAATAGCATCCCATGACTAGCCTAAGCACACAGTCATACAAATAATTCAGTGGCTTCCGGGGACTAAGCAATGGTCAAAGCTATGGCTACATACGAGTCAGGGACTTCACACAACTGTGCTCAGCCGTGAGCATGACTCCCCTACTAACACACATCCCTGTGTTATAGGACCAAAATCGCCAGCACGTAGAACATTCTGCCCCATTCGGATCATACTGAAAAAAATGCAATTTATACTTCTGGGATAAATAAAGTTATGAAGATATGAGAGGATTATGTGTGTTCCATAAGGGAGGATAAAGAAAAATCATAATAATTCAGTGTACACACACGCACACCTCTTCTCATTTTTTTTTCAAGCAGCTGTATGCGAAAATGTAAGTTTCCTAAAGAAGTGACATTAGGCAAGCAGTCACTGGGGACAGTAGCAAACCGAAAAAAGATTATAATGTAAAGGAACCTGAATGAAAAATCCAATTCAGATCTGAATTAAACTGAAATTTTTTCAAATCTTATCGAAAATAAATCGTTCGAGGCGATGAACACTACAGCTGGGCACTCATCAAAATTAACCAAATACATTAGTCCTGGGGCATTATTTAAGCAGGAAAGGGCGCAAAGATTAAAAATATACTGCAGTAAAACAAAAGCATAAATATTTGGATGTTTTCTACATTGCAAATAGGAGATCAATTACAAAACAAATACCAAGAGCTTCAACACCACATGGCGACAGCGTCCAGCGAGATGGTCCACCCCATAAGACCAAAGCATTGACTAATGCATGTTTGCAACACTGAGTCAAGATCACCAGCAGAAGACTGATTCCTTTGGTGTCAGGTCAGTAGTTCAGCAAACAGAGTGTGCCCTATTAAGACTTCTGAAGAGCATGCCCACACCGTCCCCATTGGAAGACCTAGATTCTACACTGGGTCGAGTACTGTAGCTAAATTTAAATCTCACCATGTAGCTGGTTTGTCAAAATCGCAGTGAAAGTTAAATGAACAGAATATGGGCATGCACGCACGCCATAGACCAGTCAGAATAATTAACACAATATGTCTTAATGACTGATCAGCATAGAAGCCATGTCCGGAGGTGGCCAGAAGCACAAAGGGGCAATAATGTTGCATATACTGACACATAAAAGCTGCAGGCCGGATACAAGACAAGGCCAGCAATGCCTGTTTCACCTGCAGGTGACATGTAAAATAAAAAAAGGCTCTAAAATTTTACATTGTTTGTTTTTAGTAAGTATGTACAAAACACATTGTAATTCTTCATATAAAATGCAGACAGACTTATGAGTACATGACAAACTTTTTTATCATTTTACAGGCAAAAAGTTAAAAAAAATAGAAAGGTAGCACTAACACTCGCATCGTTGTAACTGACATGATTTGAAACGGCAGAAAAAACACCAAAATATTGACATTCAATGGATCATATGTTTAACAATGTGCTTAAAACGCAATTAATCAATTTATCACTATAATCGTTGATTAATCACAATGATAACTGCAATTAATGATAGCCCTAATTGGATATTAAATGAAAGTAAATGTACGAGACATGTCAAGGACAAACCAAAGATTCTGACTAAACAGAAACAGAGCCCCACTCGTTCCACAGAAAGGAGAGAGTAGCACATATGTGAAGCAGTCGCTGCACTCTGACTGTCTGGCCTCTGCAGCAAGCCATGAAAGCTCAGGATGAGTCAAACTGGATGGGCAAGCCCTGTAAGTGACGAGCTTCAGAGAACTTTACAAAAGATACAGTAGGATGACACAAGAATGGAAACAGCACCCTGTCACCAAGTGAAATCGAATATGCATAAGCAAGGGGAAAACGTAACTCAATTCAGTCCCTACATCTCCACAGACCCCAGTCCCTCCATTAACAAAGAGTCTCAGGTCACACTCATCGGCCATCACACTCCACCGGACAGATAGCCATCCCTGTTGGGCATAAGACCCACAAAGTAAGCAGGAGCTCAGGGCAGCCCCAAATTGTGATGGTGCAGGGAAAGATGCCTCAAACACCTGGACAAGGGAGCTGCCGATAGGGACATTAAAACAGCCACACACGTAAGGGATAAAGACCTAACAGTATCCCCTATTTTAAAAAACACCTTGATCCTACTTCATAGAGGATTCAAGACCATAGGCAGAAGGACAAAATATCAGCTAGTTGACCTCCACAAGGCAGCCACAAAACCCGACCCAAAATTTAAAACCCCTAAACCACTAGTTATGAAATCCTACTCAAAATTGGAATGAAGACTCAAGCGCAGCAGAAATCCACGCAGCAAGCAACCCAGCCCACGCTATCAAGAAAAGGGAAAGAAACCTCCAGGGCTCTGCCAATCCCCCTGAGGAAAATGCTTCCGACCCAATAGGCGATCAAGCTAAACCGACAGTGAAGACTCCCCAGCGACCAAGAAAAATCTCGCAGAACCCCAGTCCCACCATCCTCCAACATCCTCACAGACCATTGAGGCGAACTACGCCGATAATCCAAGAATCAATTGCCAAATAAACAATCCATCATACACCCCCCATAACTTATCAAGCTTAATCTAAAGCCAGATAAAGTCTTTGCCCCCACTACCCCTCGAAGGCGTTCAGAATTCACTCCCTAAATGTAGAAACCTCCGTCATTCAAGCTAAACTTCCTAATAATCCAGTTGTACCCATCGAGTCCTCGGCCTACATAGTAAAAACTTAAATAATTCCTCTCACCCCTAAACTTAACCCCTGATATATGTAATACGAGCAACACCCCCGGAGCCTCTTGGCCAGGCTAACAAGCCAAGCCTTACCTCCTTCATAAGCAGAAGTTCCACTCGGATATCCAACGCTGAACCGTCCAGTGAACATCCACCTTCTAAACATGGGGACACCAAACACCAATATCCAGGGGGTCTCCACCAGCGCCGGATATAACAGCACTAACACCTACCTTCGCCTTGCTGGAAATACTGCCGGATGATGCATCCTAAAACCGCATTTGGCTTTTAACAGCAATCAATGGCATCATAGTCATCCTGCTCTCAAGCCAATACCCCAAGAGCCTTCCCTCCTCCTCATTCTACGATGGCCCAACAATCTAAAATCTATTAAAAACCCTAAAATTTTTGCGCCAAGAAAAAAAAACCACCCTGGCCCCCCAACTTCCCCCTTATTTAGAAAATTCATCTATTACTATACTGCCATTTATCAAGTGGTCAGATCCTCTGAATAGATCCTTCTCCGTGTTAGCCAATACCCCCACTCGCATCCCAAACTATTAGCACATTCCGCTTTGCCAAGGTCAGTAACAAAAAAAATCCCAAACCGCCTGAGGGAACTCCACTAGAACCTCCTGCACACCGACAATTCACCTCAACCACCCCCGGATCCTCCCTTTAACGCAGTAGCTACCACGCTTAACACTCCATATATGACCCCTCTTCCAATAACTAACATCCCCCATGCGGGAACCGAGTCAACGCCCTACTGAATCGCACAGTAAATAGAATCTACCGAATTCCCTGTTATCTAAGTAACCGTCACCTCCAAAGAAGGAGAAATCAGGTGGTTGGCACATCTAGCCCTAAGAAATCCAGTTAATCGCCAATTACCATTGGACCTCAATGCCCTTAACTACCTCTCCACAATTTTCCAAGACCTACAACACGACAGACGTCAAGCTAACAGGCCAAATACCCGGATCACTTATCCTTCTAAAAAATAGAACACGTTAGCAAGCCAGACGATGGCACACCCCGAGTACAAAGGCTTAAAAAGCCGCAACGGGACAATTACGCACCAGTTCCTTAAACCTCGGATGGAGAGCTCGGGCCTCCGATTGTCCCGATAGCTGTCACAGCTTCCTCTACCTCAGAGGAATCACCACCCCAGAACACATCCTTACAACCCTCCATCACCCTAAACTCCGCACTATCAATAAAGACCGAGGCAAATACTATTATAGGGCCCAAACCCAGGTTACTTAACCCTCCGTTCCATCCTCAGGAAGCGGCCCACTACTTCTTGTTTCTTCTTCATTACTGTGTGTAGAAACCTAACACCGGAGGTTGAACCCTTCAAGTCCAGCAAACGCGGCTTTTAGCCTTCGCACTTACCTGCAGTCTGACCATAAACGCTCCCTGCAATCCCGCCTCTCTCCACTACCTTACTCTCGCTTTTCCTAACCCTCCTGAGTTCGGCTCATCCCGCCACAACGCCTGCCCATCAGTTTTCCCCTTCTGGATACAGGCTTCACAGCGAGCTCAACTAAGTAAATCAGGACCCTCGCATGTAAAATCCACAAGCCTCCGCCAATCCACTTCCCGAACTAAGCCTACTCTAAAATGAGCCCTCCGAGAAGGAAAACCCTAACCCAGATCTACGTTTGTTATCCTTCCATCAATTGAATTGAATAGCTCACATCACCCACCCACACGCTGTCCTACCACATTTCTCGACGAGTCCTCAACGCTCACACAAAACCAAATCTAAAACGGCATCCTCCGAGTACTTCAACCCTGCACGCACGAACTCCATCGCTATCACATCCAGAAAAATCGACCCCAAATTATCTGCAAGCACCGCCTCCAGCTATAGCCCCCGGGAATGAAGTCTCCATAATAACACAATCCCTTGGTTACCATAAAGACTAAAAGAGGTCTCTATCCAATCCACCAACCCGCGTCTACACACCCAAGCACTAACAGGGCAAGCTCAGTAGCTTCTTACCACGCCCGGATTTTTACCCCGACAGGACTCCGTCTATCCCAGTCAGCACTTCTTATTCATTAAAAAGTTCACCTATCATTGCAGACGGCTACTCCACGCACCTTGGCTTCTTCCTGCTTTCACAACAGCACCATAGCCTCTATGATCCGTAATCCAGCATGATTACATTCCACCGGTCGTATCGCCATAATCCTCCGTTCAAACTCCTGCAGCAGTAGCTCAGTCCGCCATCGTGTACCTAGGCTCTCACATAGTGTACCGACACAGTTCCAATTTGCGATGTGGCGTCATGACATCTTCCCGTCGTGCAACACCCTCACACACCACAATCACCCGGATCAGTTCAACCGCTTCTCTTAGGTCAACCTTGTCCACAAGGTACCCCTCCACTTGTAGCTTCCCTCGTCCAGCGTTGAAACCGCGTGGAATCTCCGGAACAATCCCCAACGATTCCCACAAAACGTCCTAGTCAAGCTTCGACAGGAGTGCGAGCCCATCCCAGAAGCCTATTCCCCGATAGATGAATCAACCCGACGAACCAGGTGCCTGCCGAAACTCCCCAAGACCGTACATCAGCCCCTTATAGCAAACCCACCGCATGAGCCACTGTAACAGCAAAAAATCTGTCGCTCTAATCGCCCGCCAGCAAACCGGCAGAACCCACGAGAACCTAAGCTCGTTTCCTGAGCGTTATCCCAGTCCTGACAAGCCCTGATACAGCCAGCGGTGACTAACCGTACATAAGGTTTTAGATCACTCCACCTCTGAAACACCTGAAAAAAATATGCGCCCCTGAATATCACTGTGCTGAGAGTTTATCAAGCAAATGTACTGTGATATACTTATACTGTACAGAATTTTGTTAAGTAAGCTGAAGTAAACTGAAAAAATAAATTTTTGTTGGAAAAGAAAACCTGCAGGGCATGACCATAGTATAAAAAATTTGTATCCGTAAATTTCTCTGGAAAAGTGTACCCTAAACTCGGGATACATTTCAGAAACAGAATGCATTGTGATGGTAAATTGCCTTATGTATAAAAAGGGTCTGAGTAAACCTGCATCTCAACGTCTCAATTGATACAAAAGAAAAACAAAAGAACAGTACAACTAGACAAGTAAGTTCAATATAGAACGAATCAATGTTGTTCAGTCATTTGAATGACACTGCAATGGATGACCTATGGACATCTTTGTACACTACAGACAGCGCAGGCCAGAGCCAAGGTCATTCCTTATTGAAATTCAAAAGAAGAAATGTATACGGGGAATCAGGCCATGCAACTTGAAGAGATCAAAGGAATATTATGTATGTTTGCCTATTCTCTACCTTGTACTATACATTACATTGACATATGCATGCCTGGTAATTAAATAACCTCACCTCAAGTGGTGAGAATGTGTATCAGGTTAAACTCAGAAAACAATGGAAGACTTAGATCACTTATTTATCCATTCAAAGAATGCAGACATATACATTGTAAACCGGACTAACTACAATAGAAATTCTAATCAAAGCATTGGTCATTGTTGAGAAAAACGATTACTCTGAACAGTCGGACTATAGACAGAATCCAAACAAGCAATAAGGTGATTGGGAACGAAGATACACATCGCGCACATTTTGACTACAAAACTGACTCAGTGTGTAAAATATTTATCTCTACTTTAACCTCTCAATCTCATTCTCTTCCCAGCAAAAATAAACCTGTAAGTTAGTAGTGACTAAGAATTGACGCCAGCATGGTCTGTGACACACAATGATCCAGTAATGAAGTCTCAGAAGAAACCTGATGGAGTGATTGTGTGTTGGAGAGGACTTTATATATGGGACGGCGACCCGAAAGACGGTAGCGATCCAAAAAGTCACAATTATAATGCTTGATAATCTACATAATATCACCAGTGGGGGCTGCCTTCGGACATCTCCCTAAGATGGAACTGCAATTGTGAGCCACTCCAGACACGCTGCAGCACGGCCTCCAGCCCCAGACACACACCTCTTGTGAGGGCAAGCGCGAAGTGGCAACAGGCTGCCTCGGTGCTTGCTTGGAGGGCCGCTGGTCCCACAGCTTCAGCCCCTCAATGCTGTGGAGGGCCGTGGTCCGTGGCCTCAGAGACCATCCACAGGCACACCTGAGGAGGCCTCCCCAAAAAAGGCCAGACCTTACAGACTCCCGCAGCAGCGACCAAAGCAGCCTGCTGCGGCTTGGGCAGCAAAATCTAGAGCGCCAGCTTGACATGTGGGTGAAATAAGATAGAATGTTTCACAAGATCACAACGGAGATATAAGTAAAATAAAGAAGACAAATGACTAAGACAGGATATTACTGCTCACTTCTGGGCCATTTAGATCTCCTCACACGGGTGAAAACTAAACAAGGTGATGATTATGTCAGCGAGTGTTACAATGTGAAATATAACTTCAATGAAAAATTTCGTGCGCAACGAAAGGAACAAGAGTTTGCCGCGGTGGATGTACAATGATAGAGTCAAAACTACAAACAGAACAATAAAATGACTCAGATTCCAGTCATCTCAAACTCAACGTTAAATGTACGCTTGTGTCTACTTGCGGAGTTAAATAAGGTCCTGAATCTTCTCCTCTCAGGAAACTAACTAAAACAACCTCGTCACTCAAGAAGCAATAGTTCCTGCGGAATAAGTAATAAAGAATTATCTCATAACATGCCACTGTGAACTGGCATCCCTGTTATATGGCAACTCAGGCTAGAAAATCCAAACCCCCGATGAAACCCAATCTGTAAGTTGAAATTAAATCATAGCAAACCAAGTTAACAAGAATAAGGGAGGGTCATTGAAAAGAAAAGGAACAAAAAGATGTACAATCCTTGTTAAATGAGCAGAAGACAAAGTTTTTTCAGAAATTAAGAAACAACCTCCAACAAACAGAATGACCCCAGTAAAAAACAACCAAGCAGGCAGGAAAAATGCCGCAAAAAAGAATGATTCAAAAATGATCACTCTTAAAGGAGTAGCAAAAATGCCTATCCAAGAAAGAAGTAGATTGGTGGTGATCTTCACAGGGCCAGGAGTTGAGAATAAATTGAAGCTGCAAGTAGACTAGCAAAATATCTAAGAGATAAAGATAAAGCCCAAATATCCTGCAACAGGACCTACTCATAGGAGCATCTGGATACCCAGGGGAAGAAACTTCATGCATGCACCAGCGTCACAGAAATAGTCTGTTGCCACTGTCAAGACCATCATGCATGAATTATCCATCACCTCCCCCATCATGGCAGCACAATGCAAGTCAACACCCGCAATCAGACATACGAAGCATTATAGACCCAGATGGAAATGAGTCACTCATATCAACAAAGAACCCTCTTAAAGAACCTACCCTTCATATCAAAAAGGGGCACTAACATAAACAGAAGCTAATCACAGCACAGAGGCCCACCACACCAGAGAATGCAACAACTAGATCACAATCGGCCAGCAGGAGTTGAATGCGCCTGGGCTAAGATGGGGTGACGCACTACGGACAGTAATCACTCAACAGGTAACTGGAACTAAATACTATTCATGAAACCGTCGCAAAACCCCCAAAAACTCCTAATGCGCACACCAGGCATCAGCTGTATCTCCAAGCAGGAAAGAAGCCTTGTGCCTAGACGGCTCTAATCCATCTGACAAAAAGCGAGTACAGGTCAAAAAAGCTATTCAGACCAATTGATGGTAAATTGCTAACGTAAAGAAAGATAAGTGCAGACCCATATAATAAGAGGAAACAGATATAAGTTCAGCAATTGCCCATAGTCCAGTGCACCAAGCCAAGACGCACCCATGTTTTTGTTCACTAATAGGGATGTCTATATTTAAATTTATCTAGAAAAAGTATGCCGACCCCAATGGCGAGTGCTACAGGAAAAAAAAAGTTGGCTTTGATAATGAATATGGAAAACACGAATAAGAACACAACAGCCACAATG
>NC_133789.1:12929053-13019257 GCF_003597395.2 Chelonoidis abingdonii
GGAGATTCCACCACCTCCCTAGGTAACCCATTCCAGTGCTTCACCACCCTCCTAGTGAAAAAGTTTTTCCTAATATCCAACCTAAACCTCCCCCACTGCAACTTCAGACCATTACTCCTTGTTCTGTCATCTGCTACCACTGAAAACAGTCTAGATCCAAACTTACAGTTGAGACCTAAGTCTCTGAATCAGGTCAGGCATGTCTCCAAGTGCCTGAGAGAGCAATGGTCACCCACTGCAGCCTGCTTGGCTTGTACTCCTCTCTCTCTCTGTCTCCTGTTCCTGTAGCTCTTACATCAAACAAGTTCCTTGAACATGTTGTAATTCAAGGTTAGTCCTTCCAGCCATATCGGAGATAATTAAGAGCACCAGGCTTGTCCCACTGATGAATGAACATAAGGCCACTCCCAGCGTCTTCAAGAGTAGCCTGGCAAGATACACTCTCAGGCACATTCTTCAGAGTTAAGATCATCCTCCATCCAGCCTAACTTCCTGTCCGAGTTTCAAATTAGTACTGACCACTTCTCATCCCTGCAGCCTCCAAAAAATGACTTATGAGAGCCCATTTCCGATCCTCTTGCATTTTGTGTGAGATGGGTTCAGTGGAGGAAGAGGAGGTTACTTACCTGTAACTAGAAATTCTTCAAGATGTGCTGTCCCTATTTGTATTCCAAACGTGGGTGCGCATGAGCACTGTGCACTGGAGCCAGAAGGTTTGTAGCAGTGTCTGCTGACCCGCACATGTGTTGTATGTCCCTCCTGTTCTTCGAGGGATGGTCCCTATATGTATTCCAAATGTAGGTGTGTAGCGAGCAGTGATTACTGTGAAAGTGGGTGCAAGAATGTGATAGTAAGTGCAGTCTGTAGTATGGCAGGGCCCCAGCATAGTGGGATGTGAATGTGTGTACTGAGCACCACGTTGAGGCCTGACAGCTGTCTTGCCATGAGATACCTCCCTGTAGTCTCTGTCCTTTGACTGCCTTCTCTTCTTTATGCCTTTACTCCTTCATTCCTAGAGCTAGGTAACTCTGATCCTCAGTCGGGAGGTGGACCTCACAGCCTCGCCTCCTCTCCTTTTGCTGGTGTTTGGAGCCATTTTCCTCCTCCTCCTCCTCCTCCACCTGCCTCAGCTCCTGGTCCATCTCCTCCTGCAACCGCTCCTAAGTATCCTGAAGATGTGACTCTAAGGCAACAAAACCTTATGCAGACTTGAGTTGTCGGCTCTCTGGCTCAGAAGGCCTGTGACATTGTCCAGCTCACCCTGCAGTCTGGTGACTTGTATAGCCAGCTCCAGCTGCACACTCAAACTGAGTACATCTTACTTTCAGTTCTTGCATCTAGGCTTCCACCTTCTTGTGCTTGTGTTTAGAGTCCTCTTTGCTCTGCAGAAGAATCCTCACCCCAGTGGACAGTTCTGCACGCTCAGTCTCCAGAGCCTCCTTTGCCATCTCAAAGTTCACCATCAGTTGTTTGGTTTCTTCCAGCAGTTCTATCAGCTCCTTCACTGCTTGTATTTACACTACCTCCTCTCTAGGATTTGTGTCTGAGTCGTGGCCTCTGAGACTGAGTCCTTCAGTACCTACTGGCAAAGGGTTTGCTGGTATGTAATAGCGACTCCTGACAAACTCACTGATGGGTAACAATTAAAAAGTTGTATGCATGCACTAAAATTATGTTTAGAATCTGTGTCCCAGGCAGGGCTGACAAGCAGCTTTTTACTAGACAAAGGAATTTTGATTTACCTGTGCTGCAGGTTCAGTTTTATACTTAACCTACGACACAGGTTAATCATGATTATATTTTTGTTTTATTTGTAGCCGTTTTCAATTTATATTATCTTTGCTTAGTATCACTTAAATCTCTGTCTTTTAATAATAAACTCTTTCTTGTTTTACTATAAATTCATACCAGTGCAATATGTTAAAGTAAAGTGTGAATCCTCCTCAGCTGAGCCAACAGGCTGGTGTGTATACTGTCTCTGGACACAGCAAACCTGGAAATTTCTGTGAGTGTCCAGTGACAAGGGCTGGATACTGCAGAGGAATGCTCTTCCAAGGAGTCTGAGGATTACAGCATATCAAGGGTTACCTGCAAGGCAAAGAGTCCTAGGAAGTATGTTTGGCTAACACACTGAGGTGACATGTTGCTGTCACTCAGTTTAACACCAACAAATCTCTTTTTTGTTAAGGCAGAGGGTGTGACATTCTATACCTTGGGGGAGCACTCTGTAACCATCATATGCCTCATTTACATATAATTGTGATATTGCATATAAAGCATTACATGTGACAACATGGGAAAGGTTATGATCTGCTGAAACCCATTGTTCCATCTAAATATGTATATCATCAATGCATATGATGTTATGAGAATGTGTTGTATGGTTGTCACTAAAATATGCTGTGGGTTTGGGAAGCACCCAGATACTAGCTCTCCAGAGACAATGACGAGGGAGGTAACCAACGCCCGGATGGGTGCTAAACAGACATCACCAGTCATTCTCCAACAGAGAAGTTACAATTCAGTTACTCACCTACATAAGGCCACATCAGGGGAATTGCTCAACCATGCCTGTTGACTCAGCAATGTCCACCCTGAAATGCCAGGACTTGTGTTCTCCAAGCAGATGGACTGAGGGTACAAAACAGAACACAGGGCTCCATGCCTGGCCTTCTCCTGCCCCTACTTATGCTACAAGCAACAAAGACACTCAAAAGACTCAAGACTCCAACAGAGGGGACTGGCCCAGGTTTGAGGGACAAACCTGTATATTAAGGACTACAATATCCAGTGAGGTGAGAAATATTGATTAATCTATTTTTTGCTCAGTCTAATACAGTTGAGAGTTTAGACTGTGTGCTTATATTTTAATTTTATTTTGGTAACTAACTGATTTTTTGCCTATCACTTAAAATATTTCTTTTGTAGTCAGCAAATTTGTTGAACCATTTATCTTTACCAGTGAGTTCTCCAGAAGTGTGTGGAGCAGTGCAAGACGGTATATTCCTGAGGTACAAGGCTGGGATCTTGGGGGGGATTTGGCTGGTGCCTTTCTCTGTGTGATTTGTATATGGGTCAGGGAGCATTCATGCAGTCCAGCTGGGTGTGGGGCTCCACATGCTGTTGTGCTGAGGGATCACAGCACCTGGAGGGGTTTGCTGCTTGTCACTAGCAAAGCATAGTGAGAGACAGGCTGGAGAGTTAAGGGAGCACAGCGGTCCCACTGGCTCCTTTTCCAGTGCTTCTGGTTCCTCTCTCACTCCAGCTTCTGGTTTTCCACTTTGTTTCTGGCCGCACACTCCAACTCCAGGTCTCCTTGAAGTTTAGTGACCTGAGCTCATGGACTGCTTTCTGTGGCATGTTTTTCTTGGTTGCATCCTCTTCCACCTTAGCCACGGCTGCTTATAGTTTCTCTTCCTTCTTGGCCAACTGTCTTATGAACTCTGTGATATGAGCCTGCAGCTCAGCACTCTTGGCACACAGATCAGTAGAGTCTTTCTTAAGTTTCCTGCACGTTCTCTCTAATACCAACCACTGCCCTTTTTTGCGATCCTGGGGCTCTTCCATCTCTTCCTTGTGTTAGTGCTCTTGTTATGTTCCCCTGTCCTCTCCCACGTCAGCATCTTCAGCCTTTCTAGTGCCTTAAACTGTTCCATGATGTACCTGTTGGCTCAGAGGGATTTTTGCAGCTGAGTGTTGAGGTTGTCCCCTGGTACACTTGGCATCTCTTATTCACTCTATCGCTGCTTAGCACTACGATACGGTCCCTCAGCAGCTTCATCTCCTGGATCTTCAACATCTAGATCTGGTCCCAGCTTGCAGAGCCATCTCCTGCTCCTGTTGCTGGCTCTGCAATTGGTCCTGCACCTCAAAGAGACTGCACAGCTGCCTGCAATCCTGTTGCAGTTTCTGGTTCCAGAGTTGCAAAGATTGCCCACTTTTCCTCCAGCTAAGACTTCGCCTGTTTATGCAAGTACTACTGTTCTTTCTTCAACTGGGAGACCAACTTCTTGGAGACCAACTTGGGAGTTTCCTCTGATGAATGTTGCACTTGCTTTTCAGTATGGGGATTCACTTGCCCCATCTTAGCCACAATCAAATGGCTGTCTGTCTTTTAAGCACTGGATTTGTTCCTGTTGCTTATCCAGGTTGCGTAGGAAAACCTGCATCTGGGCCTGAAAATCTAACTGTTCAAGACTATCAGAGCCCTCTGAACTGTTGACCTCATTTTGGTCTTTTCCCTAGTTCTCCCAGCTTAGGAACCCTGCTGCCATTCAGAGCAGCTAACTATCTTCTTCGGGGTCCTGTATCAAGTTACTCAGGCTCCACAGCCTGCTAAACAAAAGAACACATATGAGGAAGGAGAGGAGCTAGGGGGTAAGTCTACTTTCAGAATGGAGAGCACAATTTAGGGCAAAGTCATTTTTCAATCCCACGTCAGAATGCACAAGAATCAGGTTCAGAAAAATTACAGTAATACCCACGGTACCTTCTTCATAGCTTGGCACTTTGCAGTTTCAGAAAAGCCAATTGTCTTATCAGGAGAACAGATCTTAATAAATGGAAAGTTGGATTCTTCTGCAATCTTTGCTGCCAAGGCAGTCTTTCCACTATGTGGGGGACCTGGCAGGAAGAGATTCAAGTCAGAAAGAGGGAAAAATCGATTTTGCAAGGCTCAAGGTAAACTAGATGGACTTGAGCAAGTTAATAATCTCATTCACAGGGACCTGACTTTTTGAAGTGACTCTTTGCTCTCTTTCCTTAGCTCCTGTACAGCATTGCTTTCCAAATGGGTTCATTCACAGCAGGGGTTCTCAAAAAGGGTCAAGAGGTTATGTGGGGGTTGCAACCTGTCAGCATCCATCCCAAATCCTGCTTCATCTCAAGCATTTCTAATACAAAAGTGTTTTTAATTTATTAAGGGTGTTGCACTCAGAGGCTTCCTGGCTGTAAGGGGTCACCAATACAAAAGTTTGAGAACCACTGATTTACAGAGACTATTTGGACTCCAAGGAGTGCAACTTGCAAAAAACGCAAGAACCAAAAAGATCCTGCGTGTTTTATTGAGCTGGCTGAGTACTGCAAAACACTGGACACATTTGCTTGGATTTTAAATGAATTTTCTTAAATTATATTTATGCCCCTTGTGCATTTGCAAACGAGATGGCTGGCAGAAATTCTGTGTAAATGTACAAAACACCTGTAGAAGGCAAAAGTGGAGTTTGTAACTGGAAACTCACACCAGAAACCTAATTCAACCAGGTATCAAAAACATAACATACACCCTATTTGCCCAACCAAATGAACTCATAATATATAATGTAGGTGGTCACACACTAGCAACAAACTACTCACGAACAAGCAACAAACTAAAGACTTACTCTCAGGAGCTAATCAGTGAATAACTTCAAGTAACTTATCACAGAAGATTAGGGTTGGAAGGGACCTCAGGAGGTCATCTAGTCCAACCCCCTGCTCAAAGCAGGACCAACCTCAACTAAATCATCCCAGTCAGGGCTTTGTCAAGCTGGGCCTTAAAAACCTCTAAGGAAGGAGATTCCACCACCTCCCTAGGAAACCCGTTCCAGTGCTTCACCATCCTCCTACTGAAATACTATTTCCTAACATTCCATGTGACAAAGCTCCATCTTTGTCTCCATGGGTCCAACATTTCCTGGTGGATTTCACTAGCCTCAGAGGCTTATTGTGACCATCCACATAGCCCTTCTCTCTCTAGAGGCAAGAGTCACAGCTTAGTGAGCCATTTTCATCATAAGCCAGTGAGGGAAGTGAGGAGAAGCTATCCTCCCTCGCAGTGTCTCTGTTGTCTCCCAATTTCAGTGATTAATCAGGGAGGAGAAGGTGGAGCCCAGGCCTGCCCTCTACTCTGGGCTCCAGCCCACAGACCCTAATAGTAGCAGCTATGTTAGCTGACTATTTGGAAATAGGATGTGTACAATTCCCTGGGCCACTTCCCCACAGCAGCCCCCACTCAATATCTCCTTCACAGTTACCTCAGGGCCTCCTTCCTTGCGCTTGATATGAATTTGTACTGCCTCGTTCCTCCAACAGCATGGCTTCCTCCTACCTCTCCTGATATGCATGCCTCACTGACTAACTGGGAGGCTTTTAACTAGTTCCAGCCAGCCCTTGATTGGCTTCAGGTGTCCCAATCAACCCAGCTATCTCCACTGCCTTCTGGAAGGACCTTAATTGTCCCTAAGTGTCTTGATTAACCTGGAACAACTGCCATTTGGTTACCATGTACCAGGGTTTTGTTTAGTCTGGGGCTAACATACTTGTTCCTCACTACTTTACTATAGGCCTCTGGCCTTGCCCCGTCACACCCACCTAGACCTCCCCCACTGCAACTTGAGACCATTGCTCCTTGTTCTGTCATCTGCCACCACTGAGAACAGCCGAGTTCCATCCTCTTTGGAACTCCCCTTCAGGTAGTTGAAGGCAGCTATCAAATCCCCACTCACTCATCTCTTCTGCAGACTAAACAATCTCAGTTCCCTCAGCCTCTCCTCATAAGTCATGTGCCCCAGCCCCCTAATCATTTTCGTTGCCCTCCGCTGGACTCTCTTCAATTTGTCCACATCCTTCTCGTAGTGTGGGGCCCAAAATTGGATGCAATACTCCAGATGTGGCCTCACCCATACCAATCAATTCCCCTCTATTCAAGGTATCAAATCAATTCAAAGTCAAAACCAACCAAACAGATTATTAGTTACAAAGAGGAGGCATAGGATGGACAATGTCCCACTCTCCCTCAGAACCAGATAAACCTGTTTTAATATCTGATGCAACATTCATTCATCTTGTCATTTGGCCAGGTACTAACGATACTTTTCTTTCTGATAAGTGCACTTCACACACTACCGGATACCTAGTCCAAGAACTTGTATGTGATAACTGCACAGACTGGATTGTGTGTGTTACTCACTTTCAGACATTAGGACCCCTAAACTCACCTTCTAAAAGAACGCTAACTAGCGGAGTGCGGTCACTGTTTTTGGTTTGCTGGACAAGCAATTCTCCATCTTCCAGCACCCTTGTTACAGGGTCTCCCCACTGGATAATGCCATTCATGATGTAACTTGCATAATCCTCCTGGTTCGTTCCAAATGCCTGTGTTCCGTAAGATGAAAAAATTATTCTCAGTAGTGAGTCTTTGTTTGATCAAAGGAAAACATAGCACGGGACAGTAGACAAAACTAGAGTGACAGGTACTGTAGTGGGCTTTTTAAATATAAATATGAGAGATTTTGGTACACATTTTAGCTGAATGAGCAGTTAAATCATAGATTTACCAGTGATGTAGTACAGGTTGTCCTAAAGGACCATAAAATAAGATGTTAGTACCTATTTAGCATATGGTAACCTCTGTAATCAAATACAATATCATCTATCCCTATGTAAATTACCTTTAGGTTCTGAAATTATCTACGCTTTACTAAAAGATATCAAGTTCTCTTCATCAGAGCCCTAATCCTCCTGCCACTGAATTCAATGTCAAATCTCTCATTGATTTCAATGAGATTAGGCTAAAGACCAACTAGTGTGTACTGCAAAAGGAAAGGCCCACTCTTGCAATCGCTCTATTTAACACTTCCCATGTGCAGAGAGGCTGCAGAATAGAGCCCTAAAATGATGGGAAAGAGACAGAGTCTCAGTTCATTCCTGTTGAACAGTATTCAGTTGTATTAAGCCACAGAAACGATCTCAAAAGTCATGCTGCAACATTACATTTCTGCATGTGCACAGATCTGAAGTGGTTGCTGTATTCGTTGACTAAGGAAGCACGTGTTCTCCTCCAGCATGCACTGCTTTACTATATGAATTAAAAAGGCCCCACTCACCGGTTTGATATCATTCTCCAGAGAGGCTAAGAAGTCTCCCCTTGTCACACGCAGAGACTCTGCCGTCTCCATATTCACTTCCACTTTGGTGGTGGCCTAGTTAAATTACACGGAAACGGGTTAACATACAGTCTGAGAGTACAAGTTATCTCAAGGACTGGGTTCAACATCATCCTCTGTATTCTTAGGATTTTGATTCTGTAGTTAATTATACACCAATAAAACCTAAAGAAATCTTCTTTAACACATTTCAAACACAAATATTGAGTACTCTTGGAGTAGTTTTCATCTCCAGTGTGAAGCATGGCCATTAGCTAGTTCTCACATCCATCTCAGGTTGTGAAGCATTAACATTTTACAGGGTGGGAAACGGAGGGATGGAGTTTAAGGGCCTGATCCTGCAGGGTGTTCATCACTCCACAAAGTGTGGTCCTGGAATTCCTGACTCACTTCTCTACTCTGACCATGCTCCCACCCAATCCCTCAAGAACTGTCTTTACATGGGGATTTTAAAACCCTAAATATTTGATCTCTTGGTGATTTTCCTATATTTACATCAGATGAACCATACTTGAGAGCCCATTTTAATTTAGGACCAGACTGCCTTCCTAAAAATGGCACAATTAATACTGTTTAGAAGAGCTGAACCCAGCTAGGAAGTCTCACACATATCCTCACATCAAGAATTGCCTACTCCAGGTGAAAAAAAGGAGTACCGTTTCCTTCAATTCAGCCCTCCCAAGAACTAACAGGCAAGTTTTAAAAAGTAGTGAGTAGGAGTACATACATCCTAGACTGGCAAAGACACTGGAGCCCTTCTCATCACTTACAAATGGCTGGTCAGTCACAATGAAATGCACAGGTGACACTGGTATGTCATGTTGTGTTGCCCACACTACAATCACAGTGCATTTTAACTCACTGTCAACATATTCTCAGGAAAGAGCCTTCACAGGCTGCAGAATCTTTTCATCAGAATGTGAACGGCTCCTTTCTGTACAAACCATCCTCACTGACGGCACTTTGAAATTTTGACTGCCCTTGGCAGCAATGAGGAGTCATATGTGGATTTAAAGCAACTTTTCAGGTCTTAACATGATGGAGATAAAAGAACTGGTTCTTACTACTGCCACAATTGCCTACAGATCCTGAGCAGTGGTTCACAGATACAAGGAGAAGGTGTAAGTATGAAGTGGGACAGAAGTCAATAAGATGTGAAAAAAATGATTTTCCTATAAAGTGGTGAAGTACAAATCAAGTTTGAAACACAGTAACTTCATTTTACTTACTGTCATCAGGGGATGTGTCTATCACAACATACCTTGGACAGATTTCGTGATCCTTTCTATATATTTCCCATAATATACGATTTTAGTTTTATATTTGTTATTTTGGGATTTAAACAGATTTTACTCTTTTTCTCCAAACTGAACATATTTCACAGTGAGAGTGACTTCTGACCCTTACTACACCAGGCACCAGTAATGTCTACAAGGACATTTAAATGCACCATGGTGATTGGATGGCTCAGGAGATTAGTATTTGGGATTCAAAGACCTTCACTGGGCCCAAATCCAGTCGAGGTGCTGACAGTACCTGAAACTCATTACCACCTATACATCTCATGCTGTAACTTGTGAAGGTAGCATTAACGCTCAGAGTGAGAGTAAGTTGTCTGACTGTGTTGTAAGTATTTTAGTTTAATTTCTGTCTGTGCCCCCTGAGACAAGATGGACACATCTGACAAAGTCCAATCAATGAGTGTTTTCCCTCACTGAGTGTCAACAGAGAGGCACAGTTATGGATGGACCATGGAGACCAGACTCCCTGTGATTCCTTGAGATGGCATTATGAGACCAGGGCTGAATACTGGTAAAGTGGGGAAGTTTATATTGCCTCTGGCTCACACACAGACCAGGCACAGCGTAACTAGAGATTGATGGGTTCCAGAGCTCTGTATCAGAAACCTCTGAAGAGAACTGAACTAAGCTTATCCAATGGACAGTGGGGCACCACTGCTCAATGGAGAAGGTGAGCTGGTAATGGAAGATTAGAAGGCAGAGCTGCTCAATGCCTACTTTGTTTCAGTCTTCCCACAAAAAATAACATATGACTGGACAACTAGCAAAGTCTTCATAGACAATAAAGGGGAAGGGATGCCAGTCGGGATAAGTAAAGAACACTTCAGAGATCTTCTGACCAATTTGAACAAATTCAAACCAGCAGGGCCAGACACTATTCACCCAAAAGGTGCTAAAGGATTAGCTGAAGAAATCTCGGAGCCACTGGCAAATAATATTTGCAAACTCATGGATGACAGGAGATGTGCTGGAAGACTGGAGAAAGGCTAACGTTCTGCCCATCTTTAAAAAGGGGGTAAAGGAGAAGTCAGGGAACTATAGACCAGTCAGCCTGTCTTGATACCTGAGAAGCTACTAGAGCAATGTATAAAACATTCAATTTGCAAATACCTGGAAGATGAAGGGGCGAGTCCTCATGGATTTACTAAGAGTAAGTCATGCCAAACCAACTTGATTTCCTTCTTTGACAGGGTAACTGACCTGATGGATGGGGGAATGTGGTGGACATAATATACCTTGGACTTCAAGGCTTTTGAAACAGTCTGACATGATATTCTGATGAGTAAGCTGGAGAAATCAGAACTTGGTGTAACTATCATGAAGTGCATACATAATTGGAATGTATGTCAGGTTGGAGGGAGGTCTCAAGTGGGGCTCTGCAGGGATCTGTTCTGGGTCCAGTTTTGTTTAATTCTTTTATTAATGACCTGGATGTAGGTATAGAGAGCATACTGATCAAATTTGCCTACGACAGAGAGATAGGTTGGTCGCCAATGCTTTGGAGGAAAGGGCAAAAATTCAGATGGATCTTGATAAACTGCAGAACTGGGCTATAGACAACCAAAATTAAAATTCAGAAAAGAAACATAAGGTGCTACACTTAGGGAAGAAAAATAAAATGCACAAATCCAGAATGGGGGATAAATGGGTCGGCAGCGCCACTGCTGAGAAGAAATCTGGGAGTTGTGGTGGATCACAACTTCAATATTAGCCAACACTGCGATGCTGTTTCAAAAAAAGCAAATGCAATTTTAGGTTGCATTAACAGAGGATAGCATGTAAATCACGGGAGGTGATAGTACTGCTGGTTAGGCCTCAGCTGAAGTACTGTGTCGAATTTTGGTCACCAATATATAGAAAGGATATAGAGAAACTGGAAAGGATCCAGACGTGAGTGACAAAGATGATCAAAGGGATGAAATGCAGCGATACGAGGAAAGGCTGAAGGAAATGGGTATGTTTAGTTTGGAAAAGAGGAGGTTAAGGGAGGACATGAATGACAGGAGTCTTCAGATACTTGAAAAGTTGCCCTAAAAAGATCGAGAAAAGTTGTTCTCTCTTGCCACAGAGGGCAGGACAAGAGGCAATGGCTTCTAACTCCAGCATAGCAGATTTAGATTAAATTTCAGGAAAAACTTCCTAACTGTAAGAACAGGATGACAATGGAACAGACTACCTAGGGAGGTTGTAGAAGATCCTTCTCTGACACTACGTCCCATATTCTTCATAGAGATAATGTTATGATATGAATATGGCATAATTAAGATAAGTCTTATGCAAGATGGTATCACTGGAAAGGTTATGATGTACTGACTATGATTATCCTATTTGTATGCAGGTATCATTTCTGTATCTGAAGTTAGGAACGTTGACTGTGTAACAATTAGAACTGTGTTTAGACCTGGGGAACACCCACCAGACAGCAGGCAATCAGCCTGCTTGGGTCATTAGGGAAAACAATGGGACTCTGACAATGCTAATCTCCCATCTTCCTGAGAAGCTTCCTCAGATGTCGCTTTGACACTGCAGGGTCATGGAATGTCAACTGGTACTGCACCCCATCAAACTGGGAAATAAACGACTCCCGCCATATGTAAATCCTATTTAAGGCAGGGAAGTGAGTTAATCTAGGTCAGTTCTTCACTGAATCCCCACCCAAGATGACTACTGAAAACCTGATCTGGGAAAGAAAGGACTGGACCCAGGCTAGAAGGTTTCTGGCCTATGAAAGAAATATCTGGAGTTCTAAGCTGAAAACAAGAGCAGTTTGTCTACAACAAACTCTGCAACCTGCTTAAAACAACAGTTAGGGTAAGAAACTACTACTTATAGCCAGTTTCTTTAGTGTATTAAGATTAGTTTGCATTTTTGTTTTATTTGCTCAGTAATCTGCTTTGATCTCTTTGCTATCCCTTATAATCACTTTAAATCCATCCTTTGTGGTCACAATTGGATGATTCTTTGATTTTCCATTTGTGAAGGACATAGCCACACTTCCTGTGCATTGTCCAAATGCAGTTGGAATACAATCCACTGCCCACTGTCTATGGGGAAGGCAAAATCCTAGGATTTCTTTTGTTGGCTCTTCAATCAGATCTTTGTTTGGGACAAACAAGTGGCCCACAATCCAAGCCAGTGAGTGCTGGCATCCTTTCCATCGGCCTATAGCATTGACACGTGTATCCAAAAAGGCTTCATCAATTTGAGCAGTACACTGGAATGTGGCAGTGCACTGCAGCTTTGGTGTATTGGCAGGTCTGGAACAGCCAGGACCTTAATTGTGTTTCTGGACCACTGCAATGCTGGCACAATGCTTGCCAAAACTGGAAGCAACAGTATTGGTATTGATTTGAGAGAGTCACTAACAATCCAACATGCAGCGTTAATTTCAGTGTCAACGAGATTGGTGTGGAGCTGTTGCGCCAAACTGGTATGCAATACTCTGCTGTTGGCAAGACCAGAGCTTGTACAAACGTTCAAATCATGTGTACCTCACATCCCCAGGATGTGCCAGAGAGCTTCTGGATGATGTTAATCCTCTTCTTTATCTTCTCTTCAGTGTTGCTGATAGCTCAGCATCTAATTGAGGGTAACCCCAAGGTACTGTGGACTGTGATCATGTGAAGGAGGCAGACCACAAAAGCCCACTTTCAGCAGCACTTCGGCCTCCTGCGTATTCCAGTGGAAGGCAGAGACAACGTGTTCAGACTATTGGGTTTCAGTCAACAAGCTTTGAAATATGTCTCAAGTATCTGGAGGTGGTTGTTCATGACCTTTTCTGTGGCCTTCAGAGAGGGCACTTGTATTTCTAGCACAAAATTCTCTGCATAAATGAATTTATGGAATGACACAACCACAATGTCTCTGGTATAGAAACTGAACAATGTGGGCACTAAAATAGATCCGTGTGGGAGAACGTTGTTCAATCTCCATGATTTACTGGCAGATTCACCAAGGGGAACGGAGAATCGCCTGTTACTCAGCAATCCGGTGATGAGTCTGTTGGTGATTGGCATGGGAACCTGGTTCAGCAGGAGACCTTTGTGCCAAACAGTACTGTATGCAGAAGAAAGGTCAAAGAAGGATGCCACTGTTTTTAATTTTCACTGGTAGCTGATTTCTATGTAGCTGGTTAAGGCCAGCACCTGGTCACAGCAGTTACAACTGGTTCTATATCTGGCTTGCTCATTGGAGACCAGTTGCTCCAGTGTTGGCTGTAACCTTTGAAGTAGGAGCTGCTCCAATAGTTTATAACAACTGCAAAGGAGAGAGATGGTCTGGCAGCTTTTTGAATTGGTGGCCTCTTTTTTGGACTTCAAAATGGTTATGATCTTGGCTACTTTCCACTCTTGTTATTATGCCAGATGACTGGATGTTGCTGAAAAAGTCTGCCAGCCACCTTCTTGCCTTTGGGCAAAGATTCTTCAGGAATTCCAGATACATTCCGTCCATTCCTGTGGCCTTCTTGGACTTAGTGTTGGAGAGACCCTTGTCCACTTGATCTATTGTGTAGGGGGCAGAAAAGGGTGAAGACAACTGGCACTAGTTCAGGGTGCGATAAAAGTTATTTGTGGACTTGCTGCCTGATGATTTTATCCATCAGCACAGAGGAGCTGGAAATTAACTGTGCAGAGACAGCATCTGTACTTATTTGAGGTAGTTTGTATACTGCTGGAGCCGCACTGTCTAAAAGATAAAGGAGCTTCCAGGCTTTGCAGCTTGACCTTGTGAACTCTAGTGCGTCACAGTTTCAACACTACCTTATTCTTCTTGCTGAGTTCAAAGACTCAAGCAATGCTGTTGTGGGGGAGATGACAACCTTCACATGGTCTCCCCTATTACGTGCAAACGCACAACAAATGTCATCAAATTGGCAACCAAATGTTCTTAAGTGACCTCCCGGTCAGAAATACAACAGCAATAATGGCCCATGTCAGGGCCATACCTTCATTCAAATAGGCCCACTGCTGCAAATTACACAGCTCAGCATCAAGGGTCAGTCTAACGCAAAGTGTGATTACATAGCAATGATGCTGAGGACTTAAAACATTGATGTCATTGTACTATAAGAAACACACCTGGAGAGTGAAGGCCAACAATCAAAGATCACCAGATATGCCCTCGTATCTGCAAGCCATCACCCCAAATATGGCCATGCGATGTATGTAAAACATGACTTAAGGATTCCATCCAGGTCATGCCTATTACAAACCCCTACTCAATCACCATCGAGATTGTAGATCTGACAGTCAAAAACATGTACAAGTCACCATCAATGGAACAGCTATGTCCAGCATTACCAACACCAAGTCATCCTACCATCCACATCAGTGATTTCAATAGCCACCACAGCCCACATGGCTATAAGAACTACCATGCTGGAGAACAGCTGGCATCCCGGGCTTTCACCGAAGACCAACATTTCCTCTACAATGCCAAATGTAGAGACACATTCTGGTCAGCCCAGTGCAGGAAGTGCTATACTCCTGACCTTTGTTTTGTGTCATGAGACATCAGTGGCCACTCAATACCATCCACAAGATCAATTCTCGATGACTTTCCCCAACAGACAACACAGCCTGGTAGTGACTGGGTAGCCTACAAGCTCCATTTATTTGATCCCTCCCAAAACTGTGCTAGAATCTACCATCTGCTGACTGGTCCTACTGTGTAGTGACTGTAGAGGGCTCAGTAAATGGGAGCTCACTATATCTGGCTCATAACCACTGCTTTGTAGGCCTAATAATATCAACTAACAAACTGAGCATTGCCATGGGTTTCAGAAAAGCATTCACTTCTTGCTGGACAGAAGTGAGCAAGGCACCCTTCCAGCAAAATCAAGCTGACAAAAGCCCCAAAACCACAATACAGGACTGAGTTAACAGGAGTATTCACAGACTACCACAACTTGGCAAACAGAAACTCAGATTTCACAATTTAACTTCAAAGAGGTCCAGCTGCTATCAAGCACACTAAGTTAGTGAACCTTCAGGACGGGTTGTTGGCCTTCCACACTGCAGCAGAAAGCAAAAGCAGAAAGCATGCCCAATTAATACATTCTATGGGTATTTCTCCTTAGCAAGTGCCGAAAGCAGGGCATTAGGTCTGCCCTTCTAGTCACTGCTTCTAACGTTTGTAACTTCAATGGTTTTAACAAATATATTGAGGGAGATTTTCCAAAGAGCTTAAATGACTTAGAAGCACAAGTCACACTGATTTTAAATGAACTTGTACACCTAAATTATTCAGGTGTTTTTGAAAATTCCAGCCAGTATTTTTGCTCCCTATTTTATGTTATGTAATAAAATAATATAGGTACAGAATATTTAGGCACACCACTCTACTGCAAATTGTTTAGGCAAAAAGAAAACAACAATTATTCAAAAGTACTACATTTTGAAAGAGAAATTCTAAGCAGCAAATACCCGATGTTTAGTTATGAACATGAGCATGTTGCTGGGCAGCTTTCGCATGTGTACTTCCAAAGGACTGGCCAAAGGCTTTTCTATTCAGCCACTATGTCATTTTTTTTCTGACTAACTTTCAAAGTACTTCCACTGGCATCTATTTTCCAACCAACTTAACAAAAACCCACTTATAACTCTGCAGACCTCTCCACATGGACACACAGGCTGGCCTGAATAGAATGCACTAACGTACTCTACAGCCTAGGGATTCAAGGATTTAAAGGGCTTTAACGATGTGGTGATGAAATAAGAGTTTAAGGAAGCTGTTTCACTGGCAAAGGGATAAGATACATCCTGAGGCACTGGACTGATCCCATCTGCACCACATTGAGACACAAAAAGGGAGAAGTTGCTAACGCCTCGTAGCAACAAATCAGTTTCACTACCTGATGCCACTCAGCAAGACATCAGCCTCTTTCTAACCTGGCACTTAACACCGTGGAGGCAGGTGAACAGATGTGATAAGTCTGCAGTAATGTCTCTATAAAACAACTGCAGTGAAGGTCTCTTCTTGGAAGTGCAAAAGTCAGATTGATTTTCCTGTATCACAGTGAAGCCGCAAAACATCACCCCATATGCACAGAAGATGCAGTTCTTTTGCTCTGCCATCTCACTTTAGTCTTACAAGACTTTCTTTGCATGAAGAAATTAAGCGAGGGTGACAAGTCAGAAAGATGCAGCAGAACATAAGCATATGATTTAAAACAAGAGATCAACGGGTCTGGGTAATTTTATGGATCAAAAATATTTGTAGTAACATGTATTAAGTTGACATTGTTCTTGTCCGAATTAGACTCCTTGGTAGATTTCACCTTATGTGGTATTGTGTAAAACGTATGTGCACTTAAGTCTCACTCTATGTAGCACTGTTAATGCCATCAGGGAGTAACTCCAGCACAGTCATCAGAAATACTAAAAATGTCCTCCATCCCTGGAGCATCCGCCAGCTACAGCCAGGCTCACAACAACTGCAGCGCGAACAGAGACAATGATTAGATCAGGTAAAAATGCCAGAATATTCATTGTTTTAGCCAGAACTGTGGATGCTCAGCTCCAATGCTATGGCTACAACAGGAAACCAGAACCTCCAAACTCCCCTTATTGAGGAGCTTTGCATCTGACTCCAGCAAGTTCTCTCTACAGGGAGAGAGGAGACAGGCTTGCAGCTTTCATTCTGCTTGGAATGGCACTGATAAGCACACAGATTTTTACACTGGCCTGACCGTGAGTGAACCTTACACCGGCCTGACTATGCTACTTAGACTTTTCAGTTTTCACTAAGCATTGATCCTGTTACGATGAACCTAGCTGTTTGCAGAGGAAGGGGTCAGGGCTGTCAAAAGGTTTAACTGCCTTTTAAGTGTCTCTGAACAACAGGTGAACTTGTCAAAGTGAACAAGTTGGAAGACTTGACAATAGCTCAGGAAAAACATCTCTGGGGGACTTGAAGATCAGGCCTTCTAAAAATACCAACCGCTTTGAGTTAGTTTCCCAGACCTGAAGAAGAGCTCTCTGTAAGTTCAAAAGCTTGTCTCTCTCAATAACAGAAGTTGGTCCAACAAAAGATATATTACCTCACCCACCTTGTCTTTTACTGCTTGAATGGCCATTTATACTCCCTTTCTATGATTAGCTTAAGAACCCTTTGCCAAAGAAAATGCATATGTGCCAGACTGAAACAGACTGTGTCACAGGTAACCTTAGAAAGTTATAATTGAAGAGACAATTTGAAACCCTCATCAGAACAACTGGAACTTGTGCAGAGGTCTGAAGAACTTAAGTAATTCAGCCCTAGGATAAGGATGACTGCATGGGTCAGCTATATTCGTGTGATAAAGAGTAACTAAATTTAAACATGACATGTCCAAAAAGAGAACTTACATTTGATGCTTGATATTATTTGCTTTTTTGATCTAAAAAAGAACTAGTCAACACCCTTACACTTTAACATTGATGTGTCCAGTCTCAGGGGTCTTACTGATGAGGGAAATGGACTAAATGATCTAATAGGTCCTTTCTATCCTGAATTTTTAATCTCTTAATGCTCTGCAGTCATAAAGCTAATTGCAGGTTCTACTACACTTCTAAAACACTCTCTATAGTTACTGACTGCAAGGTAGTTTACACTGGTTCTAAACCGATAGGGAATTCTTCCTGATGAGAAGCCCCCAATGAGTTTGATTCAATGAATCCTCATCAGTTTGTCCCACTAATTACTCCTCAATTCAACACCAAACATTAAGAAACCCACTCACACTCCCTCCCCACCCACACCCACTCACAGTAAAAAAACTGACTGATATGGCTTTTTATGCTTGAAATTTAAAAAAACCACTAAGTGGGTTTTTAGCGCGTAGCCTGTTCTGACTGGATGAGGGACCCTCTTTTCCCATTCAATACAACATCTCCAATAGAGATGCATGATTAGCTAACACAACCCAGATCTCTCCCCTGCTAATAACTAAAGGATTTGTTTAGCTTACATGTAAGACGGCTGGGTTATCTTAAAATACAAATGGAGAAAGCAAATAGGTTTTTAAATACCTTAGTTTCCTTCTAAAAGATCAGATCCGTATGCGTCAATGTAAAAGGCCCTCTTTTTTCATTATATTCACACCATCCTTTGGTCACTTGAGCAATAAGAGTCTGTGTCTTTCAGCCTACACCTGTATGAGCTAATAAATCTGTATTTCAACACTATCAAATATTAAAGGGTGCTTTTTACATTTTGGTTAATCTCCATACCTTCTTAAGCTGACATTTCACGGTCCTTATCACCTCTCTAGTTAAACACAGAACGACCTTGATAAATCACAAACACTGTAAGAGCAGGACATCCTCCTTTCATTCTGAAATTCTATACGAAGAGACCATTTATAAACCCATTATGGATGCTGCAGAGCTCTATATGCACTTAGGCAGCATTCAAGTGTGGTTCTGCTCTGAATTGGTATCACCCCATGCAAAAGGAATCTGCTGATTTTAATGACTGCAGTAAACTTTTACCCCTTTTTTTACTTGTAAGAACAGTACCACTGTTGGGAAGTGGGCTGGATTCCACTTCTTGGGAATCATCAAAATTGTTTACTAAGTTGCTATCACAGTTACACTTGTGCAAATCCAGAGTCACCAGGACTGCACAGATATCTCTGAGGGGGTAGCCTAGCCTCTGGAACCTTTACTACTGATGGCGCACAAGGAAGAAAGGAGCCAGCTTGTGTCTCAGATCCCACTGGAGTCTACAGATCTGACAGCTGGTGGGGATGGTGGAGGGAACAACTTTCCTCCTTGTAGACTGAAACCATCTGATTACTGAATCAGTGACACGCAAATATCATGGAGCCCTCTGACAGCATTTTATAGCCATTTCTCATCTGCAAGTTCTGCTAAGTCCAGTGAGGGTTGGTGGGGTGCCTGCAGGCCCCAAGGGAGGGAAAGCTCTCATGCCATAAAGCTCAATGGTACGTCAAAAAATTGGTTCATATGAGTCTTGGCTCTGGAATTTATCTCTGAGCTGGCAGAGATAGCATGTGCTCAGCCACTGGAATGAGGCAATGCCTTATGTCACATTCTGACAAAGTGCTGATAAGATCTAAATAGACTCCACCCTGGGCCTCTTTCAGATGTGTGGAAATGGTTTGATACAGGCCTAACACAGGATGTCACATCGTGGCCCTGTCTGCCTCTGGACAGACACCAGTCTGTTGTGAGAAGATCCAACTGTGGTATTCTCATGTGTTCCAAAGCCCCACTGGCTCTGGGCAGAACCGAGGCTCTATTCCTAGCGTTAGGTCCCTAAAGCAGACTCCCAGGCGCAGATCTTGTGCCTGCCCCCTTCCTTGGGATGTGGGGCTCTGCACCCAGCTGCCCAGACCTTTGAGTCAGTACCAAAGTCCGAGTCCCCAGCTGCTGCAGGCATTCTGAGCTTCTTGATTAACCCTTTCAGGACAACATGGCAGGCCAGTGAAGAATTTAGGCTTAGTAAATGGATGCCTTAACCACAAACACTTTACTCTTGAAAGCCCTCAAGAATTATAGAGCTTTGAAAAAACAATTAATATTGAACACAGCGCACCCTTTGTCTGATCTCACGCCTCCTATGAGCCCTGGGTTTTGTCAGTTTCCATAGGCTAGGCAGCTCTTTGGTTCTGCTCTCTCTTTAGTCTGGGCCCCTTGTGGTTGGGGCCTGCCCCCCTTCACAGCAAGCCTTCCTCCCTTGAATATTCTCACAAGTTATTGGGCTCAGTACAGGGATAACTGGGGTGAAATGTAATGACCTGTGATCATGACATGAGAGACTTCATGATTCTAAGGAAAGAAAGGGGTGAGAGCAGAAGAGTAAGGACAACGGACTTCTAAAAAGTTTTAACAGACTCAGAGATGTCCCATTGGAAGAAAATTGAAGGGGAAAAGGAGTTCACAAGAGTTGGCAGTTTCTCAAGGAGACAGTACTAAAACACGCAACTGCAAACTATCCCAATGGAAAGAAAAGATAAGAAGAATAGTAAGGGACCAATATGATTCCATCAGGAGCTCTTTAATGACCTGAAAATCAAAAAGGAATCCTACAAGAAGTGGAAACATGGATGAATTGCCAAGGAGGAGTACAAAAAAAAAGCACAATCATGTAGGGACAAAATCAGAAAGGCTAAGGCACAGAATGAGTTACACCTAGCAAGGGCTATAAAGAACATCGTATTGCCTTTTATATACACTTGGAGCAAGAGAACAAATCATACCATACCAACCTCAATTCCTTCTTTGTCAGGGTTACTGACATTGTGGATGGGGGAAAGCAACAGATGTGCTATATTTTAGTAAGACTTTTGATACACTCTCTCATGACATTCTCGTAAGTAAACGGCGGAAATGTGATCTAGATAAAATTACTATGAGGTGGGTGCACAAGTGGTTGAAAGACCATAGTCAAAAAGGAGTTATCAATGGTTTGCTATCAAACTGGGAGGACACTATCTAGTGGAGTCCCACATCAGCCAGTTCTGGTTACGGTACAATTCAAAATTTGAATTAATTACTTAGATAATGGATTGGAGAGTATGCAAGCTGGGAGGGATGGCAATAGCTTTGGAGGACAGGATTAGAATTCAAATTGACTTTGACAAATTGAAGACCAGTTCTGAAATCTACAAGATAGAATTTAATAAAGATAAGTGCAGAGTACTTCACTTAGGAAGGAAAATCAAATGCCCTTCTACGAAATGGGAAATAACTGTCTAGGTGATAGCACTGCTGAAAAGGAAAGGGTTTATAGTGGATCACAAATTGAATATGAGTCAACAAAGTGTCATGTAGTTGCAAAAAAGGCTAATATCATACTGGAGTGTATTAACAGGAGCGTCAAACCTAAGAGACAGAAGGTTTTTGTCCTGCTCTGCTTAGTACTAGGGAGGCCTCAGCTGCAGTGCTGTGTCCAGTTCTGGGTGCCACAATTTAAGAAAGATGTGGACATAATGGAGAGAGTCCAGAGGAGAGCAACAAAAATTATAAAAGGTTCAGAAAACCTGACCTATGAGAAAAGGTGAAAAAAACTGGGCATGTTAATTTTGAGAGAAGAAGACTGAGGGGACTTGATAACAGTGTCAAGGGCTGTTACAAAGTGACTAGGGATCAACTGTTCTCCATATCCACAAAAAGTAGGACACAAAGTAATGGGTTTAATCTGCAGCAAGGGGGATTTAAGTTACATATTAGGAAAAACTGACTATAAGGGTAGTTAAGTTTTAGAATACGCTTCTCAGAGAAGTTGTGGACTCTCTGTCTTTGGAGGCTTTTAAGAACATGTTAGACAAACACCTGTCAGGGATTTAGGTTTACTTAGTCCTGCCACAGAGCAGGAGGCTGGATGTGATAATTTCTCAAGGCCCCTTCCAGTCCTACATTTCAGTGATTCTATGCAGGTCAGATTACATGATGTAATGGTCCCTTCTGATCTTAAACTCTATGAATCTCTGGCCTTTTGACCATGTGTCCTGGCTGAGGAACTCCAGCCCCTTCCCCTTGCCAGACTTCTCTGTACCAAGTCCATTGTTCTTGGGGACAGGTCCATAGCTGATGGCCCTAAATTGATCTGACTTAGCTTTTCAGACTAGGTGTAAAGCTCCGACTTACTACGAAATAGATGCCTTAGTCCAGAATGGAGGCTTCAGTATAACAAAGCTCAGACTCCAAAGTGGAGCTCCTGAAACAAAGTGACAAAACAAAACAGAGTTCATAGTTAGACAAAAACATGTCCCTAATCTGTCATAAGAGAGACAGAGTTGAGGACTAGAACTTCTTCCTTAACATTCTTCCTATTGCCTAGGAGCTGCTGCTCACATGGAATGTAAAGTGTGCCCTGTTTGGAGATGCCATACTGCCCTCAGTGTGCTTCTTCTCCAGGAAGGAGGGTGGGAAGAGGGCGAGCATCTAAGCAATTGTCACCTAGGCTGCTCCATAAGTTGATCAGCAGGGGGCACCCAGTGTTCCCAGCCATCCAAACTCAACCAATTCATACAGAATTCATAGAGCAGGTCCTCAAAGAATCCATTTTGAAGCACTTGGAGGAGATGATGATGATCAGGAACAGTTAACATGGATTCACTAAGGGCAAGTCATGCCTGACCAACCTGATTGCCTTCTATGGTGAGATAACTGGCTCTGTGGATATGGGAAAAGTGGTGGATGTGATATCTTGACATTAGCAAAGCTTTTGATACAGTATCCCACAGTATTCTTGCCAGCAAGTTAAAAAAAAAAGTATGGATTGGATGAATGGACTGTAAGGTGGATAGAAAGTTGGCTAGATTGTTGAGCTCAACAGGTAGTGATCAATGGCTCAATGTCTATCTGGAACGGTATCATGCGGTGTGCCTCAGGGTCGGTCCTGGAGCCAGTTTTGTTCAACATCTTCATATTGCTTGACTTTAGCAAAGCTTTTAATACAGTCTCCCACAGTATTCTTGCAGCAAGTTAAAGAGTATGGCTGGAATGAATGGACTATAAGTGGATAGAAAGCTAGCTAGATCCTGGCTCAACGGATAATGATCACGGCTCCATGTCTAGTGCAGCCAGTTCAAGCGGCAAGTGCCCCAAGTGTCGTCCTGGAGCCAGTTTTATCAATATCTTCATTAATGATCTGGAGATGGTGTGCACTCTCAGCAAGTTCCCAGATGACACTAAAGTGGGAAGAGTGGTAGATATTGCTGGAGAGTGGAACAGGATAAAGAGGACCTAGACAAATTAGAGGATTGGGCAAAAAGAAACTTGATGAGGTTCAACAAGGACAAATGCAGAGTCCTGCACTTAGGACGGAAAATCCCATGCACTGCTACAGGCTGGGGTACCGAACGGTGAAGTAGTTCTGCAGAAGGACCTAGGGGTTACAGTGGGCAAGAAGCTGGATATGAGTCAACAGTGTGCCTTGCTGCCAAGAGGCTAACAGCATTTGGGCTGTATAAGTAGGGGCACTGCAGCAGATTGAGGGACGTGATCATTCCCCTCTATTTGACATTGGTGGGCTCATTTGGAGTACTGTGTCCAGTTTTGGCCCCACTCTATAAAAGGATGTGGAAAAATTAGAAAGAGTCCGCGCAGTGGAGGGCAACAAAATGATTAGGGGCTGGGAGCACATGACTTACGAGGAGAGGCTGAGGGAACTGGATTGTTAGTGTGCAGAAGAGAAGAATGAGGGGGATGTGATAGCTGCTTTCAATTACCTGAAAGGGTCCAAAGAGGATGGATCTGGCTGTTCTCAGTGGTACCTGATGACAGAACAAGGAGTAAGGTCTCAAGTTGCAGTAGGGGAGGTTAGGTTGGATATTAGGAAAACTTTTTCATTCAGAGTGGTGAAGCACTGGAATGGGTTACCTAGGGAGGTGGGGAATCTCCTTCCTTAGAGATTTTTAAGGTCAGGCTTGACAAACCCTAGCTGGATAATTTAGTTGGGAACTGGTCCTGCTTTGAGCAGGGGTTGGACTAGATGACCTCCTGAGGTCCCTTCCAATGCTGAGAGTCTATGATTCATTAATGATCTGGATGATGGGATTGATTGCACCCTCAGCAAGTTCGCAGATGTCGCTAAGCTTGATCTACAGGGAGAGGTAGATATGCTAGAGGGTAGGGTTCAGAGTGACCTAGACAAATTGAGGATTGGGCCAAAGAATCTGAGGAGGTTCAATGAGGACAAGTGCAGAGTTCCGCACTAGGACGGAAGAATCCATGCACTGCTACAGACTGGGACCGACTGGCTAAGCAGCAGTTCTGCAGAAAGGACCTGGGGATTACAATGGATGAGAAGCTGGATATGAGTCAGCAGTGTGCCCTTGTTGCCAAGACGACCAACAGCATATTGGCTGTATTAGTAGAGCACTGCAGCAGATCAAGGGAAGTGATTATTTCCTCTTATTCGGCATTGGTGAGGCCACACTTGGAGTACTGCGTCAGTTTGGTCCCCACTACAGAAGGAATTGGACAAATTGGAGAAAGTCCAGAGGAGGCAGTGAAAATTATTAGGGGCTGGGGCATATGACTTGTGAGGAAGAGCTGAGGAACTGGCGGATTTAGTCTGCAGAAGAGAGATGAGGAGGGATTTGATAGCAGCCTTCAACTATCTGAAGGAGGGTTCCAGAGGATGGGCTCAGCTGTTCTCATGGTTGCGATGACAGAACAATGAGTTAAGTTCTCAGTTTCAGTGGGTGAGGTCTGGTGGACATTAGGAAACACTGTTTCATTAGGAGAGTGGTTGAAAGCATTCATTGAGGTGGTGAACACTGAATGGGATCCCCTAGGGAGGTGATGAATCTTCATCCTTCGAGAGTTTTTAAGGCCAGTTGCAAAGCCTTGGCGGAACTTTTAGTGGTTCTGGTCCTGCTTTGAGCAAGGGATTAGACTAGATTGTCTCTGAGGTCTCTTCCAAACAATATTCTATGATTATATGAATAGTTGCTTGCCCTATGTAACTGTCATTCTTCTAGACGTTAGCAGAGAATCCTGTGGCACCTTATAGACTAACAGCGTTTAGAGGCGTGAGTTTCGTGGTGAATACCCACTTCGTCAGACGCAGGTAGTGGGGAATTTCCAGGGGCAGGTATATATATGCTAGCAAGCAAGCTAGAGATAACGAGTTAGTTCAGTCAGGGAGGGTGAGGCCCTGTCTAGCAGTGGAGGTGTGAAACCAGGGAGGAGAAACTGGTTCTGTATGGCAAGCCATTCACAGTCTTTGTTGAGTCCAGCAGCTGATAGTGTCAATTTTGCAAATGAACTGAAGCTCAGCAGTTTCTCTTTGAAGTCTGGTCCTGAAGTTTTTTTGCTGCAGGATAGCCACCTTAAGGTCTGCTATTGTGTGGCCAGGGAGGTTGAAGTGCTCTCCTACAGGTTTTTGTATATTGCCATTCCTGATATCTGATTTGTGTCCATTTATCCTTTTCCGTAGTGACTGTCCAGTTTGGCCGATGTACATAGCATTGTTAGTGTGGATCTAGACGTTGTTAGTGTGGATCCCACTGTGGGAGAGCATATGCCTCATGTACACAAGATTGGAGTCTTGAACAGCAGTGTCCATCAGAGCCATACACCCACATGAGAGCACGAAGGATGGAGCAACTGCATCCCTCTCTGTCCCCTCACAATTCAAAGACTGAGGACACCAAAAGCAGGGACAGAGGGAAGGTTGTAGGATCCATACTGACTACAACTCCTCAGAGAAGGACAGTTATGTAGGGTTCAGCTACCATTGTCTCCAAGTATATGTCACTGTAGATCCCGCTGCAGGTGACTGGCAAGAAGTAACCCCTCTGGATGGTGGGATGAGAAGTATCAGTTGCACCAGTCAAACAATTTTATACTGTTCTCCCAAACTCCACATCGTCCCTTGTGGCTAAGTCCAACACAATGTCTAACAAAGGTTAGTGAGCTAACTTCACAATGCAGCTGGCTTGCAGATTTCAGAAACCGACACATTTCTCAAGCAGATGAAGAATGCTACCTAAGCTCTGGTGGAGTGAGTCTTAAGCAGGAGAGGTACATCAGCCAATTAGTAATGCAGTCAGATACAGTGTGTTACCCACTTAAAGATTTTGTCTGTGATAAAATGGCCTGGCCTTTGGAATGACCAGCTACAGAAGGAAATAAATGGGGAGTCAGTGTGAACAGTTTGGTTCTGTAAATGCAGTAAAAAACAGGACTCTTGAAACATCCAGTTTGTGTGAAGTCCTCTCTCCCAGTGTAGAGTGGGACTTGAGAAGAAGACAGACAAGTTACTTGATTGTTTCAGATGGAATTCTGAGACTATCTGAGGAACAAACTCAGGGTGAGGTTTTAACACCACCTGGTCTCTATGACCTAATGTGTGAAGGGGGTCAGCCATGAGAACTTGAACGCGGTTTAGGATAGAAAACTGGGAGAAAGATGCTTTGGTGAAAATGAAACTGGGAGACAATCTTCGGGAGGAAAGCTGGATGCGGCCTGAGCTGAACCTTGTCCTTACAGAACACCATGTAAGGAGGCTTCGATGTTACGGCCTTGAGCTCTGACACTCTCCTGGCTGATATTATCGCTACCAGAAACACCACCTTCTCTGAGAGAGACAGCAGAGAACATGTCACCAGTGATTTGAAAGGTGGCACCACTAGCCTGGAGAGGACCAAATTGAGGTCCCAGGTCAGGACTGGTTGTTGAACATACAGATATAGCCTGTCAAGACCTTTCAGGAAACGATTGATCATGGAGCTGGCAAAGACCGACTGGGCCTCCATGCCTGGATGGAAGGCCAAAATGGCGGCCAAGTGAACCTTTACTGACAACATGGACAGCCCCTGTTTCCTGAGGTGAAGAAGGTAGCTCAGTATGAAGAGTATGGACACGAGAGTTGGAGATGGATGGTGTTGTGCCGACCAGACTGAAAATCTCTTTCTCTTGGCCAGGTAGATAGCCCTCGTGGAAGGTTTCCTACTGCCAAGGAGGACTTGTCTGACCTGGTCCAAACAGGTGAGCTCCATCGGGTTCAGCCATGGAGTTTCCGCGCCATGAGGTGCAGTAGTTTGAGGTTTGGGTGCTGGAGACGGCTGTGATGCTGAATTATCAAGTCCAGGAGGAGCAGCAGGGTGATTGGGGATTTCACAGACATTTCCAGGAGAGATGTGTACCAGTGCGGACGGGGCCAGGCTGGAGCTATCAGTATCACCGAGGCCTCATCCCTCTGAACTGCGGAAATGGGGTACAGGAGTGGGGGTAGGTGGACACTCTGACATCAGCTCCCTCCCTCCCACACCCTATCCCATCCCCACTCTGCACAGCCAGCAGGAGGGTCCCAGGAGCAGCTGCAGGACAACACAAAGTGGGGGAAGAGCACCTGAACACATGCTGCCAGCTGTGCACGCTCTGCTATCAGCTGAGTAGCACTTACGTCTCTCCTGCGCAGCCGCCCAAGTGCGCAGCTTACAGGAAACACAGGCGCTCCCGCTGGCTGGCTGCGTCTATTACAGGGAGCCTGGCGGAGGGTGGGTGTACAGGTGCTCATAGCCCTATGAGGGGACAAAGCACCTGCGCTCGTTCCTCTTTCCAGTTGGAGACAAAAAGGCAGGGGTCCGCCACAAGGTCTTAGTGGCCCCACTAACTTTTAATTATTGGCAGGGCAGTGTGGGAGGGGCCCAAGGGAACAAGGATGTCAACCATGGGGTCAGCGTCCTCCACCACCTACTCCGTCTGGATCCCCAGGTTCTGTGCCACCGTCTTGAGCAGCAGCTGCAGCACCCTGTTTTCCTCCAGGGTCGGGGCCACTGACGTGCCTACCACCACCTCATCAGGCTAGGACAAAGGCCTGGCTGGCAATGGATATTATTCCCTGCCCTCAGCAGTGAGAGGGTCTCATGACCCCCGGTGTCCCGGCACAGTCACTGACGTTAGGACCAGTGCGGTCACTACCAGTGTGCTGTGGTGGTCGATGCCGTGGCAGCTGACTGCGGTGTTGGTGTCCGCGGCGTAGCTACCGCCGGGTGCCCTCAGTACCGATCCAATGTTGGATCCGAGGCTGACACTGGCTGGCTTTGGAGTGGTGGAGGCACAAGCGACATCAAGATCGACACAGACCTGGAGTGTGATCTCTGGCTCTGTCCCTGGCGGAACACCCAGGGCACCCAGAACGGCCAATGACCCGGCCACAGTGCCAGGTCGGGCTGTCTATCACACTGGGACCGAGAACTTCTGCTCCTGCTGGAGCTGTATGATTCCACCTCCGACTCCCAGGACTCCAAATAGGAAGATCACGGAGGAGCGGTGCCAGAAATCTGCATCAGGGGCTGGGTGACCGGTGTGGCTCCCCCATGTGGGTGGAAGATGCCAGAGAGCAATGGAGCCAAAGGCCCTCGTGATCTCTCCAGCCTTGGAGGGGATGACAGCACCGTGAGCTCCATCAAGTTCCTGGCCACCTCAAATGCCTCTGGCGTGGACAGGAGCTGTAACTCTCAGCTCTGATGGACCAGGGAGTCCTGACGGTCCAGAATTAATTGGTCCCCTGCAGGGGCAGGAGTCAACACAACCCTAGTTGGTGGCAGGACCGAGCTGACATGGCCCATTGTGGGTCTCACGTATACCAGCTCCTTCGGTTTGACTGGAGGAGAGCGGCCCCTCTCTGGCCGCCTCCTCTTTTGGGCACCAGTGACAGAGAACGGTGCTGCCCCACGGCCTGCGTCAAGGCCTTGTGGGCGGAGCCATGATGGTGCAGAGGGCCTCTGGCTGAGTGCTTTTTTGGCACCGGCTCACGTGCCATCAGTACCAGCACACTCTGCACCGATGACTAGGTGTTCAGGGTCAGCTCTGCCGAACCAGGGTCCGAGTGCGGATGGAGAGCAGCCTCCATCAAAAGGATCTTAAGACGCTGGTCTCGGTCCTTCAGAGTCCTGGGACGAAACCCTCTACACATTCTGTAGCGCTCTTTTTGGTGGCTCTCCTCCAAACACTTCAGATAAGACATGTGTGGGTCACTCCTGGACATAAACTTGCCACAGTCCTCACAGGATTTATGCCCCAGTGCTGAGAAGAGCATTTTGGGGTGGGGGGAACTTGTAGAAATGAATCTTACAGAAAAAACTATCTAAGCTATCTAACTACTACTACCAAAAATATAATAACTATATTCAAAGTATGAAAGTCACTGCTAGAGCAGAGATGCTTGCCAAAGCAAGAGATACAGAAATTCCAGCTAACCATCACTGGCTGTAAGAAGGAACTGAGGAGATGGCAGGTTGGCAGGGCCCTATATTGAGCGCCATGCAGATGTGACCCCAGGGGGTGCCCAGGCCAACCCAACAGATACTGCTAGGGGAAAAATCTTCTGGTTGCCATGCACGCACACCTAATTGCAATGGACAGGAGCAATCACTTCAAGAACAAAAGCTCTGACACTTAATGTGTCCTTGGCTACAAACAGATCGATCATGGGAATCCCCCAAAAACAGAATACAGGCTCTATGAGGGACCTCCACAGTGACCACTCAGGACTGATCATGGATTATCTGCTCAAAAAGTCTGCCAAGTTGTTGCTGACTCCTGGGAGGTGAGGAACTATTGGGGTTATCCTGAGAGAGGCATGAAATCCAGAGTTTGATGGCTTCCAGACAGAGGGACTTCTGAGCAAGGGCCTCCTTGTTTGCTTGTGCAGTACATCATATAAGCATTGTGCGTCAGGATCTGCACTGCTAAATTTTAGAGGACAAGTAGGAACGCCAGACAGGTGACTCAGTTTCAGGATATTTATGTGCAATCCCAAGTCTTCTGGGGATCCCTTGCATTTGTAGGTTATCCCAGTGGGCTCCCCAACTTGTCCCTCACACATCCTGATTAATGTCTTTGTCAGGGAGAGAGTGGAGAATGTTACCCCTCATTGTACTTTCTTGACTTCTTGCTACTATCCTAGTTCTATGAGGTGCCACTAAGACCTTCTCACCCGCTAGATTTCTCACTGTGCAGTAGACTGACCTGGGACAGAGTCTGAGTCTAGCAGGCGGTGTCACTTACATGCAATGCTGACACATGGCCTAACACGCCAAGGCAAGACCACACCATTGTAGTTGGGTTTAATTTTCTCTCTAGTAGTGGCGACTGCAATTTTTGTAATATGTTCTCATAAGAAAGGTCCCTGAAAGGTGTTGGGAGAAGATGTGGAAACGAAGAGGGCAGCCATCTGCGATGACGTCTGTTGTGATAGTGAACTGAACATAGTGGAAAGAGGCTAGGCAGCCACCAAAGGTGGTGACAGGATTTAGACTGGCTCTTATTTGGCTCCTAAACCTGCTGCTTCTGTGATGGTCCTGGGTCTGCAATGAGGATGATGACAATAGGTGTTTCCTGGAGTATCAGGGTCTTTCTGTGGCAGCTGTCTATTCTGGGAGTAGGATGTTATCCTCTGCTTCTGTTCAGTTAGATATTTATATGGCTTTCAATAGTGATCAAGTACACAGATCCCTAAAGATTGTAATGTAGCCCCCCATCAGTCATTCTACAAAGGGAGCACTTCATCTCTCCTGCAGCTGATGAGATCCATCTCTTCAAAGGGGAGGTCCTCTTTGGCAGTTTGCACCTCTTTCGGGATGCCCAATACTGGCAGCCATGAGGACCTCTTCATGGTGATGGCAGAGGCACTGATCTCATAACCATCTTGGTTGCTCCAGCATGCATCCCTAATACTCTAGGACACATCCACGGCTGCTTGCAAGGCTGTTCCAGCCACCATCTGGTCCTCTTTTACAATCTCTTTCAGTTTCTCCCTATTCTCTTATGCTTTTCTGGACAGGAAGGGAGTGTTTTTGGGTGGTGTGAGTGTTTGTTTTTAACATCCAATTCAAACCAGTGGAGGAGGAGAAGTTTTTCAACAAAATTATGAAAAACACATTTTTTGAAGCTCTGAAGAAAGTAACAGGTCACATGCTCACTAGGTTCACCTTGCTGCTGGGGCGGTAAGACAGAACCAATAGGGGGCCACGACCCCTCTGCCCCTTATTGCCCTCACATGGGGCACAATAAGATACCGGGCATGTGCGTGTCTGTGAAGAACACTACTATTCAAAAGACTGAGCTCAGGCACACAGGCATCGACTAGTGGATCCACCCTGTTACACACTGAAGAACTTCCGCGAGTCCCAAAGATCATTCAAACACACACAACACCCTTCCTCCAAACCATTGTAACTGCTTAACCGCTTTCCTTTCAACCTTTTTATGAATCTGCTGACGCATCTGATTCATCACTATGCCAGTTCTCTTGCATGTTCATTCAGGACCGCATGGTCGGCATTTAGGTGACACACGCAGGAGATGGAGAAATGGACGTATTTTGTCCATATGAAAAACAATTACATGTTCATAGCTTGGAATCCATGTGAGATCCCCAACTCCTGAGGGATGTAAAGGGTCCATTATACATCCAGAACAAAAACCATCATACAAGTGAACCAATTTCACAGCCATTCCTTTTGTCTGCTTCCTGGGTGGGGGAAATCATGACTGACCTTTATATGTCTGTTCATAGCAGTAGACTGTGCCGCTCGCACCAGACCCTCTAATTCAGCACCACTGAAATTTTTGGTCTCCACAGACAATTCTTTAATATCTACATCTTCAGCCAGCAGCTGGTGTTCCCGCATCCTGGCTGTGTGGATATGAAGAATCTGAAGTCGGCCCTTCTCGTCTGGTAAACCTGAGAATTGTAAACAGAAAGTGTCAGTCCTTGGCCTCTGCTGTCTCAACGCAGCAACTTCAGGACAACAGTGTTTCTGGCAGCCTCTCCTTACAGCTCCAACATGCAGGTAATTGCTCCATGAGCAGCCTCCATTCATGTATGCAGAAGAATACTTTACAATGACTTATGAGAGAACCTCAACAAATATTGAAGACACCTTAGCCCCCCTTGACTAGGCCTTGTGAACATGACCCCTTAGTTCGCGGCAAGCTAGGGTGTGAATGTACCCCACACTAGATATCCATGTGCACCTTGCTGCTGTGCACTAAAAGCTCCCTAGTGCATGTTAATTTACTGCCATTTCAAAGTGCGGTAGATCAAAGCGAGGTACAGAATTTTTCCTGTGCAGCAGCAAGGTCCACACAGACGTGCAGCAAGCTAGAGTCACATCCCAGCTTGCTGCAAATGAAGTCTATCAAACCTTTAGCTAGAATTATCCCCCATTTACATATGGAGAAAATGACACACAAGGTTAAGTGACTTGGTCATGCAGCAAGTCACTAGCAGAGAAGGAACTCCTGTATTCAGTTCCTGAATCTCACTTGCCACGTGTCACACATGCAGGCAGGCTGGCCTCATGCATTCCTGCATCCCAGAGTGAAAGTCATGCATTCGTTGGGGCTATGGGCAAGCAGGGGCATTTGGGCTACAATTAAGGCTGCATGTCTGTCTTTTGCAGAGGCTGATGCAGCTGGCTCAGGGGCTGCCCGAACACTCAGGCAGCCCTTGGGCCTGCAGCAGCAGTTTGGGTGTGGGAGGGGGCTCAGGCGGTGTCAGGGGGTTGGGGTGCAGGGAGGCACTTACCTTGTGGGGAGGGCTCCCCAGAAGCAGCCGGCATGTCCCTGTAGCTCCAAGATGGAGGGGCCAGGGGGCTCTGTGTGCTGCCCCTGTTTGCAGGCCCCAATCCTGCAGCTCCCATTGACTATGGTTCCTGGCCAATAGATGCTGCAGAGCTGGAGCTTGTGGCGGGGGTGGCATGCAGCGTCCCCTGGCCTTCCCTCCCCCAGGAGCTGGAAGGACATGCCAGCTGCTTCCAGGGAGCTGCGCGGAGCTGGGTAGGGAGCCTGCCAGCTCCTCTAACGGCCCCCTCCTCAAACACCAGCAGGGGTCCCAGGCCGCGCACCACCACCGAGCCCCCTACCCCAGCACCAGCGGGGGTCCCAGGCAGTGTCCCCTCCAATTTTTTCACCCATGTGCAGAATGAATTTTGTTATGTGCACCAGTATAGAGGTGATGTGTGACACATCACCTTCATATTGGTGAACATTCATGTGATTGCGGTGGGGCCAAGGGTTTCGGAGTGTGGGAGGGGGCTGAGGGCTGGGGTGGGCCGGAGATGAGGGACTTAGGGTGCAGGCTGTCCCAGGGCTATGGCGGGAAGAGAGGACTCCCCCCAGATCTCTCCCCCCCCACAGCAGCTCTGGGCCAGGGCTGAGCTGGGACTGGGGCACCTCTCCCACAGCCACAGCAGGTCCGGGCCAGGCTGGGTTGGGGCTGGGGGAGGGGCGCCTCTCTCCTGGCTGCAGCAGGTCTGGGCCGGCCGAGAGGCACCTCTCCCTGCTGCAACCCTGAGTGCCTACGTGGCACTTAATAGGCTGCTGTGCGGCCGTGCAGCTTAGAGGGAACTTAGGTTCCAGCCCATGTGTCACCCCTGCCAGCACCCGCAGCCCAAGTTTTAGTCAGAGGTATATAGTCCACGTCATGAACAGGTCACAGATAGTGAGTTTTCGTTTACTGCCTGTGATCTGTCCATGACTTTTACTAAAAATACCCATGACTAAAACAAAGTCTCAGCTATAATTCATTCTGGTGGCTACAGTGGCACCTGCTAAACAGGAAGACTGGGGGCCTCTCCCCCTCCTCTCTGACTGTTTTCTACCATTTGTTAAGGTTCCTGCCTGCCTACACCTGCTCCCAAGGGAATCTGTTGTCAAGCCAATGCCTTTCACCAGCACTAAAATGACACTTTTGAAAAGTAGTGTTTCTGATTGTATGTAAATATACAAGCTAATTACATAGTTTACGTGTTTCAGAGTGGTAGCCCTGTTAGTCTGTATCACCAAAAAGAACAGGAGTACTTGTGTGGCACCTTAGAAAATAACACATTCATCTGAGCATAAGCCTTCGTGGGCTAAAACTCACTTCATCGGTCTCTAATGTGCCACAAGCACTCCTCGTTCTTTTTGATAATTTACATAAAATGTCACATAGGGAGCTGCACCAAACTTTGCAGTTATGCATTGCAGCGATGGGCTATTGCCTACTGAGCACCAACTGGCCCGCTTACCAATCTCCATTTTCACCTCCAATCTCCCAGGTCGCAACAGGGCCTCATCAATCAGGTCTGGTCTGTTGGTCATTCCTAAGAACAAAGGTGAAGCCAAAAGAAGCATTAGCTGAGACTAAGTTTCTATCTATCACCTAAATGTTAAATACAGCCTTATAAAAGTCAAGGAGAAGATTCTGAGAGAGAAAATAAAGAGGACTGTTTAAAAAATCGCAGCACTTTTGGAGGTCTGAGTAACGTCATGTAGGTTGTCAGTAGCCAGGATTGAACCTCGCACCTCTGGATCTAAACACAAGAGTTCCAATTCCTGAATTACAAGACCCAGCTCAGTTAGCCAAGGCTGTAGCAGACTCACCAATCTCTGTCTACCAGGTACCACTGGAGGGGGACAGAGCACCACACTGACTGGGTTACCCATGCTCCCCCACAAGACTGAACACGGGAACCCACAAGGCTCTCTGATGTCTTGGCTCACCCCAAATGGAGGCCTTTAAGAGCAAAGAAAACGAAAGCAAACTGACATAACTAAAGAATTACTACAGAACCGATTAAAGGGATATTTGAAAGTACCACAGCACTAGCGCTGACAGTTTAGTTGGCAGAGGCGCTATGGTATGAACAGGCACTTCAGACTTAATGCTCCTATCACTCTTGGTCTCCACAAGCTTATGAGGGTTGAGGCACGCTGGTGGAGAAAGGCAGGGAGGCTCCCAGTGCCCCTGTCTGGCCTGTACCTGTCCCGAGGATAGAGAGCTTTGTCAGGACTAAATTCCTGACTGCTGCTGAAATCCTCAGATTTCAAATGTTGAAGCCAAATATGTTGTTCCCACTCTGCCAAGACAGCCCCACCCCAGTTGTTTGTCATTTTATAGTGTCTGAGTCACTAAGTCTCTCCTTTTCAGCAGTGGGTTCTCAATCTTTATTTCATTGCTCTTCATACTTCGACATTCCTGTCAATACAAGTTTTTCCTTCTTGTGCATTTTATCCCCTTTCTTACTAAGACCAGCAATTGGAGGCTCTTACATTACACCACAGTTTTCCTTGGCCAAAAAGACGCATTCTGGGCATAGTTCATTTGAATAAGTCCAGTTTTTGTTTCCAGAATGCCTTGCATCAGCCCAACTGGAGTTATATGTCAGCACGGTCTTAGTGGGAGGGGATTTTGCAGCTTCTATTAGAGCTAGCACAGTGGGAGCGGAGGTGGATAACACACATTTCCAGACCAAGGCATCCTGCCTGAGCTGCACTTTTAGAAACCGCGGCTGCACGTGTGAGGTTTTCATACCAATGACCAAGATGTTATTTAGCTGCTCCACCCCATCGATTTTAGACAGCAGCTGGTTAACGACGGTATCGTGGACCCCAGTGCTGCCCATCATGCTTCCTCTCTGCTTGCAGATGGCATCAATTTCATCGAAGATTATGATGTGGAGACCACTGTTTGCCCCAAGCTATTGGAAAGAAATAATATAAGAATGCCCAAAGTTACCAATGAAATTGACCAGACAAAACGGCTAATATTCTACCCTTTCTTGGCTCCTGTTGGTGAGAGAACACTGAGACGTTGGCATGTTTTTATCAGTGATCCCTACAAAATGCTGTGTGGCAGACACCCTGCAGGTCAAGCTCTTAACATTCCATTGCCTGGTCTACACCAGCATTTAAAAGAGGGATAACATGTGTTAGCTAACATGCCACCTCATTTTAGGTCTATATGAAGTCATGTGTTAAACTGGCTCAGCTAAATTTAAGGCTCTGCTTTGGCTTTAATTTGACCAATTTAGCACATGTTAAATGCAGCATGTGCCTTGTCTACACGATAATTTTAAAATCTGTTAGCACATGTTAAGATAACTCCTTTAAGTAATAGTCTGAACAAGACCCTGGATACCAGGAGGCCTTTAAGAGAAGTAAACATTTTTGTCACCTACGGATTTTTTCTTATCTTCCTCCATATTTGAAATTCTCTAAAAAAGGCACAGGCTGCCATCCTAGTCTGACCACATTACAGAAGCATAATGCATTTACATTCTTATGATTTCAGGTGCTTTGCAGACATATGAGCTCTCCTTGTGTGTGCAACAATGGGGTCATGGCACTCCTTGGGCTTGCCTATATGCAGATATGACCTTTGTGGCTTATGGGGAGTAGGTGTGTCTATATATTTCACACAAGCAAGAATAAATAGGTACATCAGTTCTGCCCTCCTGGACCATGAGCTAGATAATTAAGAAAATGTATTTACTTAGGTAACTCCATCACTTTGAGATCCTGCGCACATTACAGCTTGAATCACAAAGCAAAAACTACATTCAAAAGTCTAGTCTAGTGCAGCTTTAGTAAACAAGACTAAAAAAAAGTCCAATCTAGTGTAGTTGAGGCCCTACACTCAACATCATCCCTCTGTCTAATGTGATAACTATGTAAAACCACATCCAATTAATTCCAAAATTTCAGGGAAAAACTCTAGACATCAATGGACACAACCCCAGTGATTCTGCTGCCAACAGGAACACCGGAAAAGCCCAGTTCAGAAGAAAATCTGACACTACAGGCAGAAGAATCTCTGTTGCTCCCTGTTCAGAAGCAGCATCTTAACTTGTCGCTTGGGGAGCTTGTCAGCAGCCTGAGCTCTAACAGAAATAACAAAGCCTTGTGAGGTTGGCTTATGAAGGAGGAGGCAGCAGGGACCCAGAAAGGCCTTGGGAGCGAGTGTTGATAGTGAAGGGAAGAAGCAGGGACCAGAGGGTCGAAGCAGGGACCCCAAGAATGGAGGGGGTGGGAAGGGGGTATTAGATTTTAAGGACAGAAAGGAACATTACACCTTATGGCTTATAGTAATACCTTGCACCTTACAGCAAGTGGAGCTGCACATCCACAATGGATAAAGATGGGAAGCACACATTTGCATGCGTTCTGCACATCTGAGACCAGAAGATTCTTGCTGGAAGATGTGCCTGCTAGCAAGAATCTTCCAGTCTCAGTTGCATAAAGTGAGTGCATGAGCACCAATGCTGGAATACACTCAGGGACCATCAATCAAAGAGGAAAGGACCACTGTGATCAACAATAACAACCTCTTGATTTAAAAATTGCCAGCGATGAATAAACCACTATGACCCTTGGTGAGCTGTCCAAATGGTTAATTACCTGCACTGATAAAAATCTGTACATCACTTCTAGTCTGAATTCGTCTCGCCTTAACTTGCAGCTCTTGGATTTTGTTACACCATTGTCTGGTCTCTAAGGTGACTTGATTACAGTGCATTAGCACCTTCACAGGGAGACTGTACAATGTATAAAAGGACAAGTGTAGCAGAAACATTTCTGTTCCTCAGGTAGGTATTTATAAACTTTGGTCATGTCACTGCTTAACCTTCTCTTTGTTAAGCTAAATAGATTAAGCTCCTTAAGACTAACTTTATAAGGCAGGTTTTCCAATCCTTTCATCATTTTCGTGGTTCTGCTCTGAACCCTCTCCAATCTATCAACATCCTTCTTAAAGCTGTGGACACCAGAACTGGACACACGCCAAATACAGAGAGAACAGAACCTCCCTATTCCTACTCGATATTCCCATTTATGCATCCCAGGATTGCATTCACCCTTTGGGCACAGCTCATGTTCAGCCGGTTGTTTTGCGAAGTTTAATGGCCTGTGCTATCCAGGAGGCCAGTCTAGATGATCACAATGGTCCCTTCTGGACTTGGAATCTACGAGTTATCCACCAGAACCCCGCAATACCTTTTCAGAATCACTGATTCCCAGGATAGTAACTCCTATTTGTAAGTAGGGTCTGTATTCTGCGTTCCTAGATGTATTCGACTTTTACATTTGGGGAGTGGTGATAAGAGAAACAGCGATGTGGGGTGGGGAGGGGGAGAATAGGAGGGAGCACCGCGTATGTGGCAGAGGGGTAAACTTGGGACACATACAGTCTTGCGTTGGGAGGAGGGGGAATTGGGGACACAGAGCCCCAGCATGGGGTTGGGTAGAGTTACAGAGAGGGTGCCACACAGGGAACTCATGGGGTAACAGACGGATGAAAGGAGCCCCTGGAGCGTGCAATGCATTCAGCCTATAGAAGCTCGGATGTGCGCAACACCCTAAGGCAGATGAGGCCTATAAACTGTTTGTTTCACATGACACTGTCCCCAGTTACCTCTTCTTAAGCACATTTTTAAAGGAGAATATTAATTCAAACCAACTTGGCCAAACTCTAAATGCACAATAAATACCTCAATCTAACCCTCAAACGATCAAACATCCACCAGATGCCAGTGGGAGAGAATAAGGCAGCATCTTTTTTCTGCACATATTTACACTGTCAAGCCATTTTCTCCCCTCTAAAAACCTGCTTCAAAAGACAATCTTTTGTGTCTAGCAAGGAGCTGGAGACAATGTGAACACTATGAGTGAATATGCTGTCATGCTGGCAATCTGCCCCCAGCACAAGTCATTACAATTGTGACCTTTCCAAGACTTTCCTATCTCATAACTTGTCATCAGGACCACCTCCTCCAGCCAGCATAAGGTCTATTTTAACAGGTGTGTACCTCAAAGGAGAAAGAGCTCACAGATACCAATTTTATAGCAATAAACTGAAGAGGAAGGGACTTGCAGGGGCTCAAATTAACACTCTCCTGATACCCCTACAGCTGTAGCTGATCAGTATATTTTCCAGAGGAAAATACAAATCCTTATAAACTTCAAATTCTGCCTCGCCTTCAGCAAAGGATCTTGTCAAAATCACAGAGATAACACTTTTCCTGTAGCAGGAACAAACTACCAAGAGCCACCTCTAACGGGTCTATTTCTGCTGCATCGCACATAAACAGTATTTACACTTTTAAGCTATGGCTGGCTATTAAAAATTGCCTTCTGTGGTGGCTGAACAGAAAATTTAACAGGTACAGAAAAAGTTAACTCACTCCCTTGTCCCCTGTATCCACTCCTCATTCTAACAGGGCAATTCAATTTACCAAAATTAGTTTTGCACTGCTTAGTCCTGCTTGCTAGCCAGGATTTTTGGTGAGAAAAATTAGTGACTGATGAAGGTATCATACAATCTTGGACAAAGAATATGAGAGCCCAAACTTTGATGGTGCAGCATATTGAGGGGAAATGTGAATTTGAGGCATTTATGCTTACTGGGCATTTGTGTTTTTATCCTGTGACTGCTGAAGTCAGTGGCAAAGCTCCCACCAACTTCAAAGGGTCTGAGGTCAAAATTTGGGACCCATTTCCTTGCTCTTGATGCTGTCTGAAGCAGATACCAGACAGTATGATACAATATAGTCATGAAAAATATGATGCAAAACCAGTGCAAAACCCCCCAAAAGAATACTTCCAAATGCTCCCACATTTACCAGGAAGCTGCCATTAACATCCTAACTAAGCGTGGCTACAAAACTTGGGACAGGGAAGCTTCTTTTACTTGTCCAAGATGGCTACCACTACTCCAGTTTGAGTGCTACTACTGGATGAGAGCTATCTCCTCTCACCATAGGAGCTAAGTGTTGTAAGTTCTTACAGATACGGTTGATAACCAGACCCCTGGTCAGCCTAACACCTGCCCCAAATTTTGCCCTCGGACCCTTTGAAGTTGGTGGGAGCTTTGCCACTGACTTCAGCAGTCACACCTGGCAGCTCCGGTTAGCACTGCTGACTGTGCCATTTACTGTCCGGTTGGCAGCACCGTGCAGCAGGGCTAAGACGGGCTCCCTGCTAGCCTCCATACCGTGTGGCTCCCGGGAAGCAGCTGGCATGTCCCCTCCTCCAGCCCCTACGCATAGGAGTGGCCAGGGGGCTCCACACACTGCCCCTGCCTCAAGCTCCCATTAGCCAGGAACCATGGCCAATGGGAGCTGCGGGAGTGGTGCCTGTGGACCGGGCAGAGCCGCTTGGCTGCACCTCCACATAGGAGCAGGAAGGGGAACATGCTGCTACTTCCGGGAGCTGCTTCAGGTAAGCGCCACCTGAAGCCTACACCTGACCCCCTCCCGGGCCCCAACCACCTGCCCCAGCCCTGGTTCCGCTCCTGCCCTCCGAAATCCTCAGCGTCAGGCCAGGGCACACTCCTGTAACCCAAACCCCTCATCCCCAGTCCCACTCCAGAGCCTGCACCCCCAGCCGGATCTCTCACTCCCTTCACGCCCCAGTCCCCTGCCCCAGCCTCTGAACCCCTCAGCACCAGCCCAGAGCCCCCTTCTGCACCCAAAATCCCTCATCCCCAGCCCCACATTAAAGACTACATGCCTAACCAGAGCCCTCACCTGCCCTGCACCCCAATCCTCTTCCGCATCCCAGAGCCCCCTCCCACACCCTGAACCCTTCATTTCTGGCCCCACCCCAGAACCCGCACCCCCAGCCCAGAGCCCATACCGCCTCCCACACCCCAACCCTCTGCCCCAGCCCGGAGCCCCCTCCCACACTTCGAAGCCCTCGGTTCCACTCCCCAAGCCTGGAGCTCCCTCTGCACCCCAAACCCCTGCCTTAGTCTGGAGCCCAGTCCCATATTCTGAACCCCTTGGCTTCACTCCCAAGCACAGAGCCTCCACCTCTAGCCGGAGCCCCTTCAACCAGCCTGGTGAAAATGACCGAGGGTGGGGAGAGCAAACCACAGAGTGAAGGGGGATGGAGTGAGCAGGGCAGGGCCTCGGAGAAGTGGCAGGGCAAGGGTGAGGTCTCAGAGAAGGGGCAGGGCAAGGGTATTCAGTTTTGTGTGAGTAGAAAGTTGGCAACCCTACTTACAGATCAAATCATGACTCGGCGCATAAGTGAAACTGCAGTACTTTTAGGGTAAAGAGACAGCCTGGAAGGGACAGAATGGGGATAGTTTAATCGTTAATAGGGGAAACTACTGCCATTCAGATTCAGAGTGACTCCCAGGAGTAATAACACCCCATGCTGAGCAGTGAGTCACTCTCTCAATGCACAGGGTAATAATTTTCCAATTAGCCCTAGATTCCAAGACCAGAAGGGACCACTCTGATCATCCAGTCCGACCTGCATAGCACAGACCATAGGAAGTCCACAAAATAATTCCTAAAACAGACCTTTTAGACAAACATCCAATCTTGATTTCAAAACAGTTACTGATGGACAATCCAACATGACCCTTGGTAAGTTATTCCATTGATTAATTATAATCACTTCAAAAAATTTATGCCTGATTTCCACTCTTGAATTTGTCTAGCTTCAACTTCCAGCCATTAGATCATGTTAAATCTTTGACAGACTGAAGAGCCCTTTGCCATATATTTGTTACCCACGTTGGCACTTACAGACTGTAACCAAATCACTCCTGAACCTTCTCTTTGTTAAATAGGTTGAGTTCCTTGAGTCTATCACTGTACGGCAGGTTTTCTAATCCTTTAATCATTCTCTTCTCTGAATGCTCTCCAATTTGTCAACCTCCTTCTTGAATTATGGACACCAGAACTGGACACAGGATTCCAGTAGCGATCACACCAGTGCCACATACAGCGGTAAAATAACCTCTCTATTGCTACTGGAGATTCATCTGTGTATGCATTCAAGGATCACATCATCCCTTTTGGCCACAGCTTCACACTGGGAGGTAATGCCCAGCTGAACGTCTACCACGACCCCCAAATCTTTTTCAGAATCATTGTTTCCCAAGATAGAGTCTCCCATCCTGTAAGTAAAGCCTACAGTCTTTGTTCCAACGGCAGATATGGACATTTATATTAAAAACACATTGTGAGCTTCCACAAGTGATCACATTGTTCTGTATCAGTGACCTGCCCCTTAATTATATATCATTCCCCCAATTTTTGGGTCACCTGCAAACTTTATCTGTGATGATTTTATGTTTTCTTCCATGTTATTCACAAAAATGCTAAATAGCCAAGAACCAATGGAGGGGGGCACTAGAAACACTCCTGTTCAATGATCATTCCCTGTTTACAACTACATTTTGAGACCTATCAGTTAGCCAACTTTTAATCCATTTCATGTGTGCCATGTTAATTTCATATCTTGTAGTATTTTAATCAAAATGTCATGCAGTACCAAGTCAAATGCCTTATAAAAGTTCAAGTATTTTACATTAACACTATTAACTTTATCAACCAAACTTGTAATCTCATCAAAAAAAAAGAAATCAAGTTAGTTTAACAGGGTTTATTTTTCATAAATCCATGTTGATTGGCATTAATTATATTACCCTCCTTTAGTTCTCTATTAATCAAGTCCCCTTATCAACCACTCCATTATCTTACCCGTTTACCCTTTTTAAATATTGGCACAACATTAGCTTTCTTCCAGTCTTCTGGAACTTCCCTGGTGTTCCAAGACTTACTGAAAAGTAAACCTTCAGTCATTCTTCATACATTGGCATATTGACTTTGCTACTTATTTATTTTTGCATTACCCTCCTTTGCTCCTCTTCTGCATCAGCAAAGAGCTTGCGGATGTTGGCCTCAGACTCTCCTACATATTTGTTGAGGATTTCTGGACCGTTGACCACCTTTGGTTCTCTGGCATTCAGCATCTTGCCAATCTGTCTAGCCATCAGTGTTTTACCACAGCCTGGCGGTCCATATAGCAGGATGCCTTTCACGTGCTTGCAGCCTAGAAAAAAAAATGAAGCATAAGAAGCAGGGTAACTGAAAGATATAAAAAAGTGACTGTTCATGGGAATGGAAGTTTTTGTGTGAGCATAACCCTGAGTCGGTCAAGGCTGTTGCATTTACCTATGCAGTTTGAATAGGAGCAGGGAGAAGAGAAAATGTGTTGCTAAAAATGGCTCCTGTACCTGACACACTGGGCCTTTCCTTGTTCTGATTCTGGAAACTCTTAATAGATGAATATATTTTTAAGGTCAGTGGGGACCATTAAATCCTCTAGCCTGACTTCCTGCATAACGCAGGCCACAGAATTTCACACAGTGATTCCTGCATCAAGCCCAGAACTTCTGGTTGAGTTACTATTTTGTTTTTCTTGATTTAAAGATTTCAGCTGATGGAGAATCCAACACGTCCCAGGGAAGTTGTTCTAGTGGTTATTGTCTTAATTTTTAGTTTGAATTTGTCCACCTTTAGATTTCAGCCTTGGTGTTCTAGATTAAAAAGCCTTCTACTTTCCTTCTCCCTAGGTACATATTTCAAGTCATCATTTAATCTTCTTTTGGATGAATTACAGTGAGCGTCTTAAAATTTCTCTAACTGTAAGGCATGTTGCTGAATTAAGTCCTGTTTACCATGTGATCCCAATTGCTTGTACAACTGACTTATTTACCAGTCACAGAATATATATCATAGAATATCAGGGTTGGAAGGGACCTCAAGAGGTCATCTAGCCCAACCCCCTGCTCAAAGCAGGACCAATCCCACAGTTTGTGTATCTGTAAACTTTACTAGCAATTATTTGATATTTTCACACTACGCATAATTAGACTGCGGAACACACTGCCACAAGATATCACTCAGGCCAAGAATTTGGTAATATTCAAAAGAGGGGTTGGACATTTCTATGGATACCAACACTATCCAGCGTTATAGTTAACAGTAATTTCTGGAAGGAATATAAAACTAATGCTTCAGAGCTCAAGCCCTCTATTAGGTGTTAGGTTTAGGCAGATTATTCTACATCTACATACTACAGAGTTTCTTGCTCCTTTCTCTGAAGCATCTGGTGAAGGCCACATTCTGAGTCAAGGCACTAGATGGTCCACGGGTCTGATCCAGTCTGACTATTCCTATGTTCTTTCACGTCACTGATAAAGATATTTAACAGCATTAGGCCAAGAGCACATCCATGCAGGATCCCAGTAGAAACAGCACTGGATCCATCTAGTTTGACTGCCTACATAGCACAGGCCAGAGAATTTCACTCTGACTCCTGCATCAAGCCCAGAACTTATGGTGGGCCTAGAACACAGAGTTTAGAAAGCCAATCACTCCTGATTTGAAGTTTTTAAGTGATGGCAAATCTATCACTCTGTGCTACACATTTGAATATAGTTGGTTCAAACATAGCTAATGACCCATATGAGAGAAAAATATGTATGCAATAAGATACTATGATGATTGGTGACAGTATAAATCCTAAGACAGGTAAATAAAGATGGGCATCTGGTCAAAATAAAACTATAAACTTTTATAAACAAATATGGAAAGCTTAAAAGTAAAAATAGATGAATTAGAGAGCCTTGCAATGGAAGACCATGATATATCCATTATGGAAAGAGGGCCGAATTAAAAAAAAAAAAAAAAAATCTATGGGATACTGTAATATCTGGCTATAGACTAGGCTGAAGAAGTGGGGGAGGAATGTTAGGTTGAAAAAGATTCTACAGAACAGTGAGAAACATTCTGAGTGTTGAGACCCACCAAGATAAATCAGGACAGATACAAATACCAAATTGCAAAAATATTCATAGGGCTATAAATACTGCCTCGAAAGAAAGAAAAGGAAATTGACTGCAAAATGTCAAGAGAGATCAAAAAGGCAGCATCGTCTAAGAAAATGATGAGTAGAGTTCAACTACCCCAAGATAAACTGGCCAAATGGCACAATGGGACAAAGCTGACAGTAGCAACTGTGTGAAATGTTAAATGATTGCTTAGAATAGCTAGTTCTAAAGCACTCAAGGGAAGAGGCTTAAACAACACTCACAAATTAATTCAAGAATTAACTGGAGCTGAGCCACTAAGTAAGAGCAATCACGATAGACTCAGGTTCAGCGTACGCAGGGGCAAACATGCCATGTGCCCAGGGCCCTGCAGAAAGGAGACCACAACAGCAATGTGTGAAAAAGTATTTTATCCAGGTTCTGATGAATACTGAGTCTGAAGTGCTTCAGGAAATTGAATTTGCAGATATCATTTGTGACTTTGCTGCTCGCAAATCTAGAAAATGATGCTTTTAAAGCACCAAAATATACATCTATTTTCTTCTATTACCCCTATGTTATATTTTGGTTCACAATAAAATTTTAAAGACAACAATTACTATTTATTTTCTACTGTAATATAATAGGGGTGCCAAATTTGCAGGGGCCTGCAAAGTCATTAAGATGGCCCTGCCTAGGGAGATGTGATGTGCCATAAACTGATCGACCCTGAACATTAAAGGAAGATTTCATTACATTAGGCGGCTTCTCAAAAAGGCCCTAAAGGAAGAAGTAAAATCCTTAGATGTAACACGGCTGCAACTTATGAAAACATGAACAATCTTGGCAGCACAGATATAGCTGAATACAATTGGTACCAGACAGGCAAGAAATAAACCAAAACAGCTCTCTATTTCTATTTATGGATGAGATTTTACATGCACAAGCACGTCCCAAGGCTTCCCACAGTAACCCTAAACCAGCACTCCAGCAAAGATGCAGGATTTAAGGGCTCAGATGGCATGGTGATGCACTCAAGTGTCAAAACACAAAAATCTCAGCTAGCTATTCCAGTCATTGTAATTGAAAATTAAACCTATCGCAGCTCCATCATACGCAGCACTGTGAAAAACTACACATCTACTAGGGATTGCTGCAAGAGCCCGAATTTTCAGCTGATGATGACAAACGGGGGGCAAAGAGAAAGACTCACACAAATGGATTTTAAACAGCAGAATGCAACTTTATGAACTGTAATATTAAAGACATGCACTGAAACTCTCCAAACTACCAGGCATTAAGTAGCTCCAGCGAAGGGTTAAATGGCCGCACACCATAAAACCAAGGCACGAAAGAGCCTTCCTTGGCTAAACCCCAGCCATTCAATTTGTGATTAACTCCACTACTGAATCTCACCACCCTCCCCATGTGCGGGAGGCTGGGGCACGAACAATCAGGAGCTCAGAACGTGCAGACTTAAGACCTCACAGGCTAATAGAATCCCTTCCAGCCCCTCACCCATACTTGAACATTTGACGTGTATTGCTCCCCACACCTTCCCTACCCTTCTCTATCCTGAAAACAGTGCTCCTGTCTCATCCTTATTATCCCCATCCACCAGGTCTCCAAGACCCTCGGGATATGTCTACACAGCAGCTAGACTCCCACGGCTGGCTCATATCTGCCAGCTTCGGCTCGAGCTGCAGGGCTGTTTCACTGCTGTGTAGCTTGCAGGAGCCCAAGCTATGAGAGCCTCTCACTGCTAAGGGTTCTAGAGCCCGGAAGTCTACACAGGAATGAAACAGCCCTGCAGCCTGAGTCCTGCAAGCCTGACTGAACAGCCAAGGGCCAGCGACGGGTGTCTAGTTGCTGTGTAGACGTATGCTCAGAGGAAAAAACCCACAGGACACCTTGCCAATCTTGCCCAGCAGAAGAAAGTTCTTTCTGGACCCCATAAAACAATTGGGTTAGACTAACAGCAAGCGTGGAATACCAGCAATGACACCCCCAACCACCTATAGGCAGGCAAGCTTTAGCAGCAAGAATGGCTGCTGTGAGCTTGGGAATGCTCGAACACATGGATTCATTGGAGCCAGCTCCACCCCATCCCCCACTCACTCATGATCCCACACAAACATTCTGGGCAGGGGGAGAGTAAATGGTGGGGGGGATGGAGTCGACTGATGCTGGAAATCTAACCTTGATGAATGAACTAAGTTAATTAGCTTTGTATTCCCAGTGGAAAATTGGGAGGCCAAAACTACTTGGGAAAATTGGAACTGATACATTTGAACACGTTTCAGAACTAATGTTTGAGTCCCAGTAGATTAGATCAGTCTAAAAACATATTTAGAAACCTTTGAGTGTTTAATTGTTCTATGGAGAAAAAGCCATTAGTCATTGGAACCAGTTCAGTGCCAGATATAGCTAACTACACAGATCATGTTTATTTTCAGAGATTAGTTTCCTTTTATCCATGTTGACTTTCTGCTTTATTGTTAGATTATTTTTTCTAGTGTAAACCCCATATTAAAAAACTCTTGCAGCATTTAATATGCTGGTTAATAGAGAAGTAAGGTGGTCACCTTTTTAAGGTGCCAAACTGGCACCCACAGGATCTGAGTTCAATTTCTAGTGCTGCCACAAACTGAGCAATCTTGGGCAAGTTGTGTTAATTTCAGTTTGAATAAATGTGCATTGCAAGGCATTGTCCTCGATCTGTGTTAGTTTGTTTCCCCGCTATGTTTTTCTTGCACCTGTCTTATGTTTTCACGTTGTGCCAATACAACGGTGAATAAAAAATTCTGCAGCTTCAAAATAGAAGAATACCAAAATGAAGACTATCCAGCCCTCTCAAGCAACCTCAGAAAACTACCGTTCAGTTTTGTTACACATAGCAACAAAACAAATCTTCTGGGCTGAGAAAACAATGAAACTGTTTTGCCACAACAAAGATGTTATCAAGAAAGCTGGATTCAGAAAAAACAAAGTACTGGTAGCAAAGACCATTTTACACAGGAACCAGCAAGGCAATGATAAATTACAAGTGATTCCTGTCCAATTAGTGTCAGGAGCAGAACTGTTAATACATCTGTGGGAGAATATGATCTCCTGTGTAGCCAAGAAGCGTGAGGCAGGATTTGGATGATGAATGATGCTTCGAAGGGGAATCCCAAGCACAAAAACCAAACACACTTAGATGGCTCCACTGTGCTCAGAACTGAGGAAGGCAAACAAAAGGCTACCGGCAAGTCAGGGCACGTGTACACAAACAGACTTGAGAGTTTCTTGCAACAGCTGTATTGAATGCTTACATTTTTATGTAGAATACCTGCAAAAAGGGGCATGACGAGAGGAGACAAGCTTCTCAGACTAGCCAAGTTCCCTCTCTTTGGACCAATTCAGTTTCTCTAAGGTTGCCATTTTATGTGCTTTTTGTAGACCTTTTAGGGACTTCTGGAGTTTTGAGCCCAGTTCCACCTTTCATCATCATACTTGCTACACACCAGTCACATGCTTTTAGATATGGGTTGATGATTTCTCTTCTGCAGCTATAAGCAAGGGAAACCTCTCTTTCCCCATGAAATTTACACATAAGGGCTCATCTCACCTCACCCTTTGTGACAGGAATAATGGCATTGGGGGGAGAGGGAGGGCGGGTGGGGGAAATGCACCAAAAAGAAATTTTACTTGCCCATAGCTGGAGTTCTGAGAAAACACTACAAAGACTATTCTTTATGGAAAACCAAGAGCCAAAACCTACTCAGGGACTGCAACAGGTTTGCAGGAGAGTTAGTTTGGGGTGGCGGGATATCAGACAGCTGCTCAGCAAGGGGAGCAGTTTCCTCCTCTCCCTAACCAACCACAGATAGTTCACTTTTCATAAGACTCATTTGACATTGTTTGAATCAGGGAAATAGGAAAAATCAGAGCTCCTGAGCTGCCACTTGGCAGCATTAGTTTAGTCATGCAGGATTTATAGGCACGTTTCCCATGTAAAGGGCCAACCGCACAGAGAGCAGTTCAGAGGGAAAGTGAAGTCTCTAGACACAGGGATGGTGCATGGCATGTAATTTATATTTTCATGGCACCTAGGTATCCTCGTCAAGGACCAGGGTCCCTTTATGCCAGGCTCTGTACAAACACACACCAAAAAGACAGTCCCTGCCCCAAAGAGCTGACAACCTAAATATACAACAAGAGACACCAGATAGCTCCGGACAGACTGGGGAGCACAAGGAAACAACAAGACAATGCTGGTCAGCATGACAGGCCATGGTCTCAGCACACCAGCTGCCTAGCCACTATCAAGCTTTACATCACACACCATGGCTACTCACCACTATTGCAGAGTGGCAGGTTCCAATACACCACACTCCACCTGGATACAGCTAGAAAGCTATCTACTGAGCATTATGAGCCTAGGACCCGGAAGTACTTAGTCCTGTCCTGAGTGCAGAGGACTGACCTAGATGACCTCTTGAGGTCCCTTCCGGTTCTATGATTCTAAGTGCTAGATTCCCGCTCCAGCACTAACTCCTTCTGTGGCCTTGGCAAGTCACTTCACATTTCTGCCTCTGCTTTCGTCATCTGACAATTGAGGACATTACTAATCATCTGCACTTCACAGGGATGTTTGTGTTGCTGAATCGCACTATGTGAGTGCTAAATTCTCTTCCTATGAAATGAGAACATTTCTTCTGGAAGTCAAAGCAATGAATTCCTTTCAAACAGAAATGCTACCTGCTGTTACAATCAGAAGATTTTCTTGCACAGCTACAGCTACAGCTACACCTGGCCAAAATTTGAAAACATTTAAAACAAACAGGCCCTGGTTAAAATAGACAGCTGATGACAGACTACAAATGTTACGTCTTAAATCACAACTCAGTTCCACACACAAAGCAGGAGTTTTGATTAAGTTTCATCTCCATTTTGAAATTTATCCAGATCAGACCAGTGTGGCCAAATGTCAACACTATTAAGCAGATCTTATAAACTCAAATTATTCTCTGACCAAGCATTTCTAACTGGCTCAGCTTAGCATCAGGACTACCACTAAATCTAAGGTCATTCATGTAATGGATACTGGATCATCACGCAATTTAATTACCTATTCAGACTAGCAATAGGCATGCCATGGGGAACTGCAAAGCAAGGAAACTACACAGGTAATGAAGTTGGGGAAAACTGATGACGAAGATCCCAAAAGACAATGGCAGAGCCACCCCTGTAATGGCATTGTGACAGAAATCATAAATGGAGACTCGAGCCAGAATGACATTTAGCCACAATGAGACTAAGTTTAATAACCATGTATTTCTCTCTCTTAATACTACCTCTTCTCAAAAGATCAACACAAAATTGCCTTAGTGGGTCAGGGACTTTCCCAATTATGGCATAATTCCTCCTTGAATTAAAATCACAGAATTCTGGTATGAGGTTACCATTCAGGTGCACCTACATGAAATCTACATCTGCACACAATGTACCGGGTCTCGTGTACAGTGGGAGAAAGACTATTTATATATTGATCTTCAAGCCAGTTAGTGTATGATTAGGGTTCCAAGACTTTACCTGCCATACAGAAAAGATTTTCCATTAACACACAAATCTCCCCCTCCACTCCCACATAACGTAAGCCTTCCATTATTCCTGCCTAGATCCACTGCCTTCAGTTGACCCCATATAAGATTTAAGTGCTACTGACATGAAGTTAAACTGCTTCTTCCTCAGAAAGTAGGAACATGCACAGGGCTAGATCTTAAGCAGCCAGCTGAGGTTTTAATTTAAATGGACCCTGCAGAACAGACTGACAAAACAAATCACATATTTCTCCAAACATTTCCTATTAGGCCTCTGTTAATTTTCTCCTTCCCTTCACCATTATCCACTGCGTGGCCATGGTTTTTTTTTTTAAATGCATGCAAATTGCATACAGAAGGCACTGACTAGATTTATGGCACTGATGGAACATTTATCAGTTTCTTTCTGATGGAATGTGATAAAATGGAAAATAAATCAGCCCAAAGTATGAGTTCCCAAAACATACAGTGCCTTTGGCTACATGATCAAAACACGTGGTCCCAAATGGGACTGCGATAGCAAATTCAGAGTTGATATGAAACAACCTAATCTCAGGCTTTTAATAATCATCGCATCATCAAGAGACAGAGACTGCCCTCATCTTTTAACAGCTTAATAATAAAAATGCAGCCAGACAGCTAAGTTAAGATTAAAGTAATATCACTGGATGGCTTCCAGATTTCAGGGTTTTATATTTATCTATACATTTCATACCTCAACTGGATGTTAACACTATGGCCTTCCACAGCCATTTTCTGCAATCTTTAGAATGATGCTAGATGCTTGGTTAGTCTAAACCGCAGTGTCTGTAAATAGGACGGACACTTTTTAAATAGGTGAACACAAACAAACTACAAAACAAATCCTGATATCAAGGAGCCGCCAGGTGCTCAGGACATCATCGATGCAACAGACCCACTGGCTGTCCACACAAATCAGCCAATGGTCCCTTTGGGGAGAAAGCAACAGTCTTTTCAATCATTACAGCTTCTGGCAGCACAAGAACCTTCCTCAGTTCACAAAAGTGGGTATAGACTCCTTTTGCCCACCTAACTGGGGCCGAATTCAGGAGTCGCCCCCTAAAGGACACTAAAGAGCAGTTCCTCTCCTCTTCTTAGCAGCCCTTCTCTCCTCCTCCCGTCCTGGAAGCCTTTATTTCCTTTTACAGCTTTCCCCACTTAAGAGGAAAAGCTGTCTGTTCCACTCCCAACATCTTAGCAAGGAATCACTACCAGCTCTCCCGCTCAGGTCTGATAGTGCAGACAATTTCAGTGCTACCTTCCTCTCTTCCACCTAGTGGAGTGGTTTAGCCCTTTCTCAGCTCACCTGGGGATGTGGCAGCTGCATCTAACAACACCAGACTTCTACTGAAGTGATCATATCATCGGCTTAGCTTTGCTTTGGTTAATGTTTACCTCCCAAGTAAATAAATCTTGGTTGTCACTTTAAAACATGTTTTAAAGCCGCCTAACAAAGAGATGACTGAGGATTACAGAGGATAAGTTGCTTGCCACAGTCTCATGAAATCTGAAGTTTACAGCTAAGTGCAAGACCAAGTAACCTGCAATCCAGCCAGTAGAATGATTATGTAATTGTTTTAAGTTCTTTGGTGCAAGAAACAGGCCTTATCTATGCTCCACAAAATGTAAAGCAAATTTACAGCATTATTTTTGTTAACATTAAAGCTAGTAGCAGAGCTAGAACAGAGCCATGGATTCCTGACTTCCAATTTACTGCTCTACCACTAGCCATACTCCCTTCAAAAAAGGAAGGTCTGGTAATCTCTCAACAATGCTGCTCTGGTGCCAGTTAAAACGGGACTGTAAACAAGACTGATTCAGTACCAATGATTACAGGTTTCAGAGGGGTAGCCGTGTTAGTCGGTATCAGCAAAAACAATGAGGAGTCCTTATGGCACCTTAGAGACTAACAAATGTATCTGGGCATAAGTTTTTGTGGGCCAAAACCACTTTATCGGATTCATGGAGTGGAAAATACAGTAGGAAGATATAACTCCCATCTTTGCATGTACTGTCATATACATCTTCCTACTGTATTTTCCACTCCATTAATCCGATGAAGTGGGATTTAGCCCACAAAAGCTTATGCCCAAAATGACTGTAGGAAAGCTCTACTCTCAAAGATCCTGGGAAAGCCCTCAGATGGCTGAATGGAGGCTCACAACTGAAAAACAAATAAAGTAGTACATTACAGTATGAGAAGTTGCATCAGTCATTTACATAGCTGCTAATGTTTTCCCAACTATTTACCAATAATACACACAAAAGACTAAGTCGTCCTTACTGCTACATGACTAGTTACCAGTGAAGGTTATGAGATACTTTCAGGTCTTCAGTCATAGCTTGAATCTCACTACAGAAGATATTAAGTGATCACCCACCCACAGGGAGTGCTGGGTATCTAGTGTGTGCAAAGCCTATCCTGATTGCTCCAGATATCTTAGATTTAAAAGTCAGTCTTTCAGATCAATCCAGGCTATCTTCAAAACCAACTTTTCACAGCACTTCATATCAGCAGGACAGCATTTTACTGGGGAGTGGGGTAGGAAATGGAGAAGAACAGACCAAAGTCGCACTTCTATCCATCCAATTGTCCACTTTCTATGGTTTTTCATTCTAATTTTATTTTCAGCATCCCTTTCTAGAGCTGATATAAGGACCAAGCACTTGTTTCTCAGTTTGTTTTCCTCCTAGTGTTTTTCTCTGATCTTATTATTGGCTTTGCTGTTGTCAAAGTTTGTATCTAAGCTACTGTCGAAGGCCCTTCGGCTCTGGCCACTACTTTGATTGAACTAGAATGTTTAAGTTTTTGCCACAAACTCTAATGATTCCAGAGAGTTCTCTGATAACCCTATGGATTCTCTTATTCCTTCCAGTGTTTCCCTGCTTCTTAAGATGGCCGTGAGTCCTTTCAGTAGCCTCGGTCTTGGGTTCACAAACATGGGCTTAAAAGCTCACAGTGTCTTCAATGGAAACTGCTCACGCACATGCACAGGCACAGTTTTGCCCACTGATTTTTTTAATTAAAAATAAGATGTGAACATGCGCAGATGGTACAGGAAAGGAGATCCAGGAAGGGCAGTAAATAAGATAGGAGCTTGGACACATAGTGCCTTTCTCAAAATCCATACCACACTGTGGCAGAGTAACCACACATGAGCCATAGAAGAGAGAGCAATCAGGTCCAGGTCTGAAGGGCTCTTGCTGGGCTTTTGTTTACCTGTAGGCTGTTTGGCTCTGCTTGCAGCAACAAAAGGCTCCCTGGGGAAGCTCAGAGAACCAGCAGGAGGCTGAACTAGACGAGCATTTCCTGGAACCAGTGCTCTTGTCGGGCTCTTGCCTGGAGATTCATTCACAGATTCCAAGGCCAGAAGGAGCCATTACAATCATCTAACTCCTGCATAAGACAGGCTGTAGTACTGTCCTGAATTAATTTCTGTTGAATTACAGCATTTTTAGAAGCAGCAAAGAGTCCTGTGGCACCTTATAGACTAACAGACATATTGGAGCATGAGCTTCCGTGGATGAATACCCACTTCGACAGATGCATGTCATTTTTAGAGGCATTCTTCTTTTTTCTCCTAGCATACTGACTTACTTAGGGTAGAATAATTTTAAAGAGCTTCACAGGCATTCTGTTTCTGGATTATTTGTAAACTGCAGGAAATAAACACTTCAGCACAGAATTGTTGTAGCCTTTGGATGGCTAATTTACCCTGTTCTACACATCTCTGCAAATACAATGATTGTTACATAAGAATCTAATATGAACACATATAGCATTTTGCACAGTGCTATCCTGGTTCATGACTGAGGCTCCCAGGTGCTACCACAATACAAATAATGAAGCTACAGGCTAATGCAGAACCTTGCCAATCACAAATTATCCTACCGCCCAATATATTCTGAATTAGATTACTTCCTTCACTGTGCACTTGCACTGAAAAGTCCCCCATTTACCCCAATAAATTCCATATCCCTTGGTCTATCCAGGTCAGTACTGCATTTTGTTTTGGGAAGTGATCATGTGAGATTGTTTAACTCATATTGTCAGGTGGTAACCAAAGGACTATTTTAGCACTGATGTTCTTAATTCCAATCAAACTCATGGCAAATGTTTGTCTGTTAAGATTTCAGCTCACATATACCAGACAGTTCTGAAGTCAGTGCAGTGCCAGTGTGCTCTGCAGGTATGACTGACTAATAATGACTTATATGCTTCACTTCCAGAACATTCTTTGCATGTTTTGGGAACCACACACAGTTACAAGAAACTTATATTTTATTTTATGCTGCAAAGGGTCCAGATCGCATCTATATAGTTACAGGGCTGCGACTGGCATATTTATTGCATTTTGCATATAAGGCATAATCTGTGAGCACTTAGCAGAAAACAGGAAAGGGTAAGTTTTGCAGTCCAGACAGTGAGCAATTGTTTTCTTTTTTTCCCTAATAAATTACATGCAGACCTGAACAGATGTCACACTGGCATTTGAGATCTGAAATATAGTTGAAGAGCAAGTTATGACTAATGCAGAAAAAAAAAATGTCAGAAAGCATTTTTTTCAAATTTCAGATAAGCTCTTTAGCCCTAGGGTTCGTCATAGATAGAAGGGGAGTTCCGCTGGGCGTCTTAACAGCCACTTACCTGTGAAATGCCTCTTTGAAGAGTCTGGATAAACTTGCTTTGGTAACTATATTTATTTATTTATTTAAGGCCTGGCGATCCCTTTAACTCACTGCCTTCCAATATACTATTGCTCTTTCAGAGACCTATCATTTTATTAATATAAGTTTACTTAATATAAGAAGAAAAGGAAGGGTCTGAACACTACACATTATGTATACAGGCACCTCGGTCTCTGGATTTAGCAGCCAGGTTTCTGACCTCGTCCAGATACACTGATGCCCATGAAAGGGTTACACTGGTAAAGCTAGCTGCTCCATGCAGTTGCTAAGTAACAGTGTCTTGCTCTCAGGGTACTCTCAGCCAATGAGAATATTCTGGTAATATAATCCTATCTTGGTGTTCCACTGGTTAGTGTGCGGTCATTCAATATCCAGCTGGGAGAGGTATGTGGGTGGAGTTGTACTGGAACCAAGATGAAATTTTCCAGTTTACTTCTGAGGTTTCTGTTAAAACTCAGCTGAATTCATCATTCAAACGTGATGGGTTAAGGGGTTTTGCATCTCTGGTGTGAAGATGATGCATTCTAGTCATTTCAAAAAGTAAAAGTTTAAGGTGATTAGTGCCAGAGTCCATCATTTTTTCTCTGTTCCATTAAAAGCCTAAACTTTATTCAGTGAACAACTGCATTTCTGTATCATAGTGGGAGCAAAGAGGTGAGTTATACTTACCTTATACTTTGCTTTCCACTCTCTAGAAAACTGATCGTAGTAACATAAATGGAAGAGCTAAATATTAGTACCACCAACCGCTTTTGGCATCTCAATAACCATCCCTGGACACGGATTTCAAGCAATGGACATGCCACGAAAGATACTGACTACATCATCATCAGAAATCGCTCCATAGTGAAATCTCACAAAGTCTTCAGCTGTGCAGAAGCACCAGTAAACTCAGATCATAGACTAGTTGTCATTCAGATCCAACTGCACCTCCCAACTCCTCACAAGCCAGACAGTACAGTGTCCAGCGACTTTCCAAGGGCTCTGCTGAACCTGTGAAATACACATCATAGACTATCGAAGATCACATATGTAACCTTAGTATCCCATTGGATGAGGTGGCCATCATCTGAAGTGGTATATGTAATGCTACATCACACACCACCACTTGAAACAATCAGCCGCTGCTTCAGACAGTGACATAAGAAACCTTGGCTTTCTGAAGAGACCGCTGAATATTAAGCAAAAAAGGCAGAAGCACAGAAGCAGGGAGACGTCCAACAATGTAAAAGTTAACCCGTGGTTTTTGGGCCATGGCAAAACGTGACCATGAGATTTACATCAACATTGACAATGGGGACTCCAGTTTCTGGCTAAGCTGCACAAGAATTTAACCGCTGGTTTCACCTGGCCTATACTGACATCTAAGTGGCTTCTGATCTGGTTCATAGGTCAGCACTTTGGCTCATACTGAAAGGAGTTGGCGTCCCAAATGTTTTGCTAAATCTGGTACATGATCTTCACACCAGTACCTGTGTGAGAATGAGTACTGGTTAATGGCTTTCACCGTGTTTCCACACAGAGATGTCCCAATTTGACTCACATAAGTTTTTGATTAGCTGTGAAAACTGAGCAGTCAGGTCAGGTTTTCTATGACAGCAATTCAAGACAGAGCATGCTTCTCACTGTGAAATGAGATTTGATGTTCTGTATAAATCTCATCAATGCTGGAAATAAAAAAGAAACTGTACATGCAGCAACAGATGAACAGGACACTTCTTTAGGCCGCAAAGAGATTTCTGCGTTTAAAATCCGATTGCTTTTAAGGAAAAATTCATGAAAAGTAAGTATACAAAGACTGCATAGCTGACAAACAGGTATCAAAAACAGGCAGCTGCAGATCCAGGGTTTAAAAACTGTCTGGCAACATAACAAAGGGAATCAAAGTTAGTCATGGCATCACCTGCAACTATGGTTTGAAGAAATGGGCATTCTTCAGCACCAGGACTTGTTGAGCTCAAACAGGGGCCAGAGAGTGTAGTTTTTGTAGTGAAACCACTAACAGATTGGTAACAGGATATGATACAGAAGTCAAGGTTGATAAAAAGAACAGATGACCCTATCTGATTTGAGCAGAAAACCCACTGCTCATAATCCAAGAAAACAGCATATGATTCCATCAGTATTAATCAGTTACATTCCCACATTGAGAATGAAGGAGATTTCAGAGATCCCAAAAGGAAAAAAGAAATAGGACAAGACAGCCTCCAATGTTAGATATCAATCGTTTTTAAGTGTGCACAGTCCCATCAAAAAAAAATAGTACCATGATTTGGGGGCAGTGGGGAGAGAGGACACTTTCCTTCTCCCTAGGGTTCCCCAGACTTAAATAATTTCAGAGTCAAAGTATTATCACACAATTAGTTCTTAGCTGATCTGTTGAATCATAAATAGAACTGAATGCCTGTACCCCAGACGTATTTCTGCTGTGCTGTACTCACCCATCTGCTCCACAAGCTCTGGTGGGAAAACTCGAGAGGCAAACGCTCGGCGGAAGATGTCTGAAAATTCTCTGTCGAGACCTCCTATCCCCATCTTCTCAAAGTTCCAATCAGGGTTGATGATTGACTGGCGGTTCTCCTTGGTCTTAGATTTACCTGTAGAAAAGACATTGCCAGTTCAGGAATTAAGCACAGCCAAAATATAGCCACCGACTGATATACTGGAGAAAATGCAGGTTTCGTAGTCCATGTGCACCAGGGGGACAAATTACACATCACTTCCTACTCCCATTATGGGGGCTGAGGAGACTGTGCATTTAATAGTTTAATTTAAATAGTTGCCTTCATTTTAGAGGACTGCTTATATTAAGCTCTAAAAGCTATAATAAAAAATAGTAGTACAGCTGAGCTGCCAGCTGTCAAAACAATGTAATTTCATTTTAAGTTCATTCCACTCAATTTGTAATGGGCATTGCAACCATTGTGTGGAACACCACACTCTTCTGAGACCTCTGCCTTGCAAATGTGTTTCTTGGCAATTTCACAATCAGGGAACATCTAGAGGTAGCAATCCTAAGAATTCATAGACAGATCCTGCAAGGTACTGAGCATCCTCAAGTCACATGGATTTCAATGTGCATTGAGGGTTCTCAGCACTTTCTTATAGACTTCCGGCACTTCACAGGATTGGGCCCTTTGCAGCATTCAGGGTGTTTTTATTTTAGCTATTTTGAAGGTAGAGATAGGTCACAGAGGCAACTGAAATCACTGAGAGCCAAGTGCAGAGACAAAGTCGACACTGGAATATACCCTTTAAAACTAGGCCGACAAGACAGTAGCAAACATATTCTAGGAAATCATCCTGCAGTAGATGAGAGTCTTATTAGGCACCATCATTAACTTCTATGATCTACGAGCACACTGAGAATCAATACAACAATTCCTCTGATACCAAAAATGTCTAATCCAGTATGTCTAATAACTGCAATACCCCGAAGCAAAAGATTAATGTGAAAATTTGATCTCTTGGTTACTGTTTCCACAGGCTGACTGTATATTTATTTTCTTATTACTTGTACCTATCAGCAAGATTGCCAGACTCACTCAGACAAACTGCTCGCTCCTTTAGTTATCCTTAGCCTAGACTACCCCCTGCTGGCCACATGTGGTGTTCATTACATAGCAGTAAGAAACTAACTCCCTCAAAGATACAGAGCCTGGATATAGGCTTCATTTTGAAACCACACTGTAAGACATACGAAGTTCCCTAACACACCTCTGCTGAGGAATGGCAACATAACTGGAATTAAAAAACAAATGAAGTAAAGAAACAACAGTACTTTAAAAAATGCAGATCCCACTTCAAAAACTAGTGCTCAGTTGCCACTTGGGTTAGTTTTACCTAGCAGTAATAACTATTAATAACACTCTGAACAGTGAGTATCAGTGGCTGTCAGAGCACATTCAACTATTAAGCCTTATAACGTACCAATTAAGGTGCTAATAATGAGATGTCAATTTGACAGATAAGCAAACTGAGGCACAAAAAGATTGAGTGATTTGTTCACAGGCAAGGCTATGTTTTAGTCACAGGCAGTAAACAAAAATTCACGGACCGTGACCAGTCCATGACTTTTACTATATACCCACTAAAACTTGGGGTGGAGGAAGCTTCCCCAGGGAACCACGGGTGCAGGGTGGGGTGGGCAGCAGCACGTGGCCTAGGACTCCCACTGGTGCTGTGGGGGGCAGGCAGAGGCACACAGCTTGCGATCCCCGTTGGTGCTGCGGGGTGGGGACAGGGGAGAGAGACATGGTAACCCGAGACTGCCCCCACAGCAGCCAGTGCGACTGGTGCATAGGCTGCCTGACCTGCCCCTGAGCCAGTTGAACCGGCCGCTGCAGGAGTCAGAGGTCATGGAAAGTCAGGGAATCAGTGACTTCTGAGACCTCCATGACATACTTGCAGCTTTATTCACGGGCACTTGTAGGGACAGGGCCAAGAATCCCAATTTCTAGTCTTCTGCTCTGCTAGACCACACTCCACAAAGCAATGTGCTGTGAGAGACTGGAGGTCACTGATCAACTGTGATCCTAATCATTAAGCTAGCAAAATATCACTGCTTGCCATGCTGCAGTAAGCTGAAAAGTTTACACATTTCCCCTTTAAGTTGTTCCTACGGAACTGTATTATGAATCAAGTGGATTTTATGTAATTCCTCCTACATTGCATATGTAATGACTGCCTGCTCAACTTTAACTCAACCACCCTAAATGTATTCTTTACGAGATAGTCTTTAATTACATGGTCACATACTTTTTTCCTTCCACAGGACCCCTGTGTTATTCACTGCTCAGAGAATTATTCAAACTTCTATAGTGTATGAGGTGGCTAAGTGGAATACATCTGCTTCATTTGTTGCAGAAGCTAGAATGTGTGCAGTGAATGAAGCAAGAGACTGCAAGAGAAAAGGATAGTCTCATGGTTAAGGGAGTTGGATGTCGCCCCAGAGAACTAGTTTCTACCTCTTGCCTCTGCTAGAGTGCCCAGCACAAACTAAACTTTCCATAAGTGGCCAGTAATTCATTTTCTAGATGCCTCACCCCCCCACCCCCAATTCGAGACACGTAGGGCCTGGCTTGCAGAAGTGCAGAGCAGTCTGAGTTCCAATTTAAGCCAGAGAGACCTGTGCTTTGAAAATATAATGTACTGTAACAATTCTAACTCTTCTGAAAAATCAGGCTCTGAGTGTCAAACTGGGCACCCAAAATTAATGGGCACTTCAAAAGCTTGGCTTCAACTTCTGTGCATTAGTTCCCCATCTGTAAAATGAGGATATCACCACTACCTAATTCCACAGGAGTGCTGTGAAAATAACTTTATCACCCTTTATGCAGCTCAGTAATTAAGGCCTGAGGCCACACACTGATGAGAATAAAAGGAAATTTTAAATAGCTACACATTCAGTGAATACTGTCTACCCTGTGCACTAAGTATCCTGTAGAGAGGAAGAAGCATGTGATCTGTAATTAAGGATTCCCAGAATGCATACACACAAGGGGGACAAATTAAGGGCATGTGCAGCCTTAATTCTTGCATTTCCTAACTTTTGAGTGTTTGACCTTGCAACATGAATGTTCTTTTAAACAGATTTTTCTTCATTTTGTAACGTAATATACATTCCAGGATCTCCTCTTTCATTTTCAGAGACACTTCTGTTTGTTCGAATTTTTAGTCCCAGCTAGTTAACACATCAGCTGATACATTAGAGAGAAATGCATTTATTTATTGACTCTTGAAAGTATAAGGCACCCTCACCATAGTATCGAGGCACCAACAGTCCATTGGCCAATGTAGCAAACACTGATTAGTGCGTGAATTCACATTTTCAAAAATATTAACTCCTATTAATTCAAATTTTGAATATTAATTTAAAAATATTGGAATTCATAGGTTTTTGTTTTCCTCAATCACTAAGGTTAAAATTAGATGCTTCAGAACTTCAGCCAAACTAAATGCACCTCCTTCATCCACATGACGCAAAAATACATTTAATTCAGATGTTTTATTTATACGTTCCTAGTTCTTTACTTTCTTCCCATTCAGTAATTTAACATTGTAAAAATGGCTGTTTTGAACTCGTTTAGTTTCCCAATTGCTAGCAGAATTTCAGATTTTACATAGATTTTTTTCTGCCAATAAATTTCATACTTAAAATGCTCAACTATGCTTTAAAAGACAAGTCGTGAGCCTCATTAACATCTTTACTGTGTTTACAACTCAGTATAAAATTGACAGGCAAACATCCTGCACTATATTTGCAACTAACACCACCACTTTCACGAGTCAAGAAAGCTGAAATGCTTCAACCATACTCCTCTTAGGGTTTGCAATTTGAAGACAACAGGACTTTTGCTCCAAACTCAATAGGACTTGTGCTCCAAAGGCACTACAGCAGAGATCGGCAACTTTGGACACACGGTTCACCAGGGTACCCACCCTGGCAGGCTGGGCTGGTTTGTTTACCTGCCACATCTGCAGGTTCAGCCAATCACGGCTCCCACTGGCTGCGGTTCACCGCTCCAAGCCAATGGGGGCTGCAGGAAGCTGTGGCCAGCACATCCCTCGTCCTGTGCCACTTCCCACAGCCCCCATTGGCCTGGAGCGGCGAACCGCGGCCACTGGGAGCCGCGATCGCCCAAACCTGCCCGGCCTGCCAGGGTGCTTACCCTGGGGAACCGCGTGCCACAGATTGCCAATCCCTGCACTACAGGATGGGATCTTCAAAAGCCATTAAGAACCTAACTTTCGGCTTTTGGTTTTGAAAATTTTGGCCAGTGTGTATAAACACAATAACTCTGTTAATGAATTCAGAGTTCAAATCATTCTTCACTGATAACTCTTAAGCAATTTTGCTTTGAAGTTACATTTTATATCACTAAGAGACTTGTTAATAAAACACAATTTTAGCACCTTGTGCTGAAAACACTCATGCACATGCTTAACTTCTAGCACATCAGTATCCCCATTGAAGTCAGTGGGACTATTCACATGAGAAAAGTTGCATACCTTCTTAAGTATTTGCAGATTCAGGGATCTTAATTTTAAATATTTTGGTTTTTATCTACAGCAGTTTTGTAAAGTTGATATAAGTTACCCTATCAGTCATGGCATGTAAAAATAATAGCTTTTACAATTAAATTCATTATAAATTTTAATCTGAAGTTTCAATAGCACAGTTTTTTTCAGATTAGCTTTTATAAACTCTCAACCAGATTTAAATCAATGATTTTTTTTTTAAAGTGATTTAAGTCACTTTCATTAAAATTGCGCCCCTCTGGTTGTGAATAGAGAAAAGTTAATCCAAGATTATTTAAAGTTAAAATAAAAAAAATACTAGTTAGGCTTCTTCGCTTCAGTGTTTACATATCTGGGTCTCATTTTTCGAGTTGAATGCCAGCACCTGCTGCTGTTACAGCTGATAATTAGGCCTACAAGCGTAGTGTGGTTAGAAGGCTACCACAGCCGGGAAGTTAAATCATCTATTATCATTTAGAGTCTCAAAGACGGGGCAGGCATAGCTCAGTGGTTTGAGCAATGGCCTGCTCAACCCGGGGTTGTGAGTTCAACCCTTGAGGGGGCCACTTAGGGATCTGGGGCAAAAATCAGTACTTGGTCCTGCTAGTGAAAGCAGGGGGCTGGACTCAATGACCTTTCAAGGTCCCTTCCAGTTCTAGGAGATAGGTATAGCTCCAATTATTATTAAAGACCCTTGGCTTTCTTCTTCTGCAGGTATTACAACTACCATGATCTAAAGACTTGTATGACTACTCTGGAAAGTAATAGTAGCTTTCAATACCACACTGGATCAGTTGTTATTCTGTTCCCTTTACATTCCTGGGATCAGTTCAGAATCGCTTCTTGGATTTGGAAGAACTCACCAATCAGATTGAGAGAGGAGTTCTCAGCCTTTTCAAATGCAACTTGACTATTCCCAACAACCAGACCCACATCAATCTGTGTGGAAGGAAACAAAAATAATTAAACCTTAATATCAGACTCAACTTAAAATTATTCTTCTCTGGATGCTCCCTAGCAAGTCTCTGAACAAAGCCAAGAGATTGTAGCAAACAAACTCCATTGCAAAGGGATATGTTTGGAAGTAAATATTACCTAAGTCATGTTAGAGGCATCTCTCATTCTTCCTTAACACTATTCTAAGTGACACACTGTAGCAGTATCTTTTACACTCATAACACGCAAACAGAATAAAGTCTATACCAGTAACATATAAACTTGGTGCTTTAATAGGGCCAACTACACAAAACTGAAAACAATTATGAGCCAAATCATCTTGAAGGTAGAATTCAATCAGAAAAATGTGAACAATAATTTGAGTCATTTAAGAACACCTTAATAGATGCCCAAAAAACCACCATCTCACAATCGAGAAAGGAGGTTGTACTAGTTAAAAAAATCAATCTGGTTTAGACTGAAAGTGAAGGTAGCTATAATTTTTTTTTAAAAAACTATATGTAACAAATGGATAGTAATAAATATAAAGCTGAAGTTAGGATTTGTAGAAAATAGATTAGGGAAGCAAAGGGATACAAGGAAAAATCTATATCCAGCAGAGTTAAGGACTATAAGGAGATTTTTAAATACTTTAGGAATAAAAAGAATCCTAACAATGGTATTGATTAGATGAGAATGGTAGAATTATCAATAATGCAGAACAGGCAGAGATAATCAATAAATATTTCTGTTCTGAACTTGGGGGAAAAAAAACAGATAAGAATGACCACAGTGGGTAAGACCAAAGGTCCATTTAGCCCAGTGTCCTGTCTTCCAAAAGAACAGGACAATTATTGAGCTACCCCAACCCGTCATCCAATCCCAACTTCTGGTAGTCAGAAATTTAGGGACACCTGGAGCATGGGTTTGCATCCTTGACCATCCTGGCAAATAGACATTAATGGACCAATCCTCCAAGAATGTATCTAATTCTTTTTTTTTTTTTAATCCATTTATACTTTTAGCCTTCACAACATCCCATGGCAATGAATTCCACGGTGCTTTCTTTTGTTTGTTTTAAACCTGTTACCTATTAATTTCACTGGGTGACCTTGGATTCTTGTGTTATGTGAATGGATACCTAACACTTTCTTATTCACTTTCTCCATAACATTCATGATTTTATAGACCTTTATTATATCCCCTGCCCCCTTAGTCTCTTTTCTTAATTGAGAGATTAAAAAGACTGGAGCTCTTCCTCACTTGAAAGCTGTTCCATACCCCTAATCATTTTTGTTGACTTTCTATGTACTTTTTCCAATTCTAATATATCTTTTTTGAGATGAGGTGACCAGAAGTACATGCAATATTCAAGGTGTGGGAGTATCATGGATTTATATAGTGGCATTATGATATTTTCTGTGTTATTAGTGATCTCTTTCCTAATAGTTCCTAACATTCTGTTAGTGTTTTTGGCTTCTGCTGCACATTCAGCAGATGCTTACAAAGAACTATCCATGATGACTCCAAGATGTTCGTAATAGCTGATTTAGAACCAATCATTTTGTACGTATAGTTGGGATAATGTTTTCCAATGTGCACTACTTTACACTTATTAACATTTAATTTTATCAGCCATTTTGTTGCCGAGTCATCAAGTTTAGTGAAATCTCTTTGTAATTCTTTACAGTCAACTCTGGACTTAACTATCTTGAATAATTTAATATCATCTCAAACTCTGCCACCTCACTGTCTACTCCTTTTTCCAGATCATTTATGAATATGTTGAATAGCATAATTCTCACTACAGAATCTTGAGGGACTCCACTACTTACCTCTTTCCATCGTGATATAGTCTCATCATATAGTAATAACACTCTTTCCGTTCCACTAATACCTCTGGAGGATGTTAAACAGAAGCTACTAAACTTATGACATTTTTAAATCAGCAGATCCAAGTAACTTGCACATGGAGGTTACTGACCTATAGCTCGCAGGTTCTTCGAGATATGTAGTCTCTATCTGTACACTACACGTGGGTATGCATGCACTTCATGAGTTTGAGATCAGAGATTTGTAGTAAACAGCGTTTTTTGGTCCACACCTGCATTTATTCTCACCATGTTCTAACCCAAAGGCACAAATAGCGGCACCTCTCCAGTTCCTCCTCTTGCTGAAAATCAGACAAGGTCTGCATCAGAGAGGAAGGAGGGTGGAGAATGGCATACAGATAAGGATCACACATCTCAAAGAAATTCCAGTTACAGGTGAGTAACCTCCATTTCTTCACGTGCTGGTCCCGAGGTATATTCCAACATGGGAGATTAGAAAGCAGCACTCAGAGAGAAGGAGGGTACAAGGATGCAGTTGGTATAAATGACTAACGCCACCATCCCAACTGTTGCATTTGTAGATCAGGCCTGGATCATATGTAATGTTTTGTGAAGGTGTAGATGGAATTCCAGGTAGCTGCTTTAGCAATATCTAAAATAGCTGCATCTTAAAATGATGCTGCTGAAGTTACCTGTGTTCTAATGGACTGGGGAAGGGATTTACCTTTTCTGGGGAAGGGAGATGACCCAACTGGTAGCAAAGGAGGATATATCCAGAAATCCACTTAGAGAGCCTTTGAGCAGATAATGCTTGTCACTGATCCATCCTCTGTCGTTCACTCCCAGCTTCTGGCAAACAGAGGCTAGGGACACCATCCCTGCCTACCCTCCATGAATTTATCTAGGTTTTTTTTTGTTTGTTTTTTAACGCTGTTATAGTCTTGGCCTTCACAACAAGAAGAGGACGCACATTAGCCTTTGTCACTGGGCTGAGATTGGGGGAGTGGGAATTGGTGGGGTGGGGGTCTGGGTGTAGCTAGTAGGGGCTCAGTGGAGTGGGAGTCCAGGTGAGGAAGGGTTCCTTGGAGAGGTGCAGGGGGGGTGATTGAGTGCGGGGGGCAGCTGGGTGCACGGGTGGGAATCCAGATGCATGAGGGAGACACTCAGAAGGGGTCTGGATGCAGGAGGGGTGGGGCTCAGTGGGGGAATCTGGGGGCAGGGTGACTCTGGATGCAAGAGGTGAAGCTTGGCAAGGTGAGGATCTGTGTATGGGGGTATGTGGCACTATGTACCTCAAAGCAGCACACTGGAAGCCCCATATTCATCACTGTCATATAATGATATGTTTTGTACAGAGTATGCCTTGTGAGGTATCATTTTAAAAGTCGATCTGTTGAACATTAATATCCTGTTGGATTGTATCATTGTATGTGAAGTTACAAAGTTTTGCTGTGTGTGTGTGTGTGAGAGAGAGAGAGAGAGACTAAAATATGTTGTGAGGTTGGGAACACCCATAACCAGCCTTTCAGGCACAACAATGGAATAGCCAGATGCACTGATGGCCCACTGAAGGGAATCCACTCTCCCAATGATCATCTCAGAAAGAGCATGTATACAATGGAGACTGCTTAACTCACGTTGCAAAAGATCTTTCCAACAAGCTGGAAAAAAACTATGAAGAGGGGAAATGACATCATGACTTTGCCTCATTCCTCTTCCCCCTCAACTCAGCACCTGGAAACACGTCTGGAAGACAAAGACTTTGAACCGGGGGAGGGCGGTACCAGGCTGGATGGCAGTTTAGTTTGTATATTGAAGATCTGTGACCTATATGTATCATCTGTTCAGGTGAGACACTGATAGACTCAAATCCTGTTTAGTTTACAGTACTCAGATTGAAAATTTACTTTTATTTCTTAGGTAACCAACTCTGATCTCCACGCTTACTACTTGTTATCACTTAAAATCTATCTTTCTGTAGTTAATAAATCTGTTTTATATGTTACCTGAAAGAGTGTCTTTTGGCGGAAGTGCTTGGGAAATCTCAGCTGAGTTACAAAGGCCAGTATGCGTCCTCTCCGCATCAAAGGAGGGGCGGACTGGTTGATGAACTTTCACTGGCCAGGCTTCTGCCCAGGACAAGCCGGCACAGCTCTGGGGTGCAAAGCCGCGTAGCTATGGGGAATTGGCTGGAGCCTCTCTATTGTTGCTTCATGAGTGGCTGAGAGAAGCATTCATGTAATTCAGTTGGGTGTGTCCCTGCCTATGGATGTCTGTGTACGTGCAGTACCTGCCAGAGGTTTGTAGCTTGCAAACAGCATCATCGTGTGAAAGGGAGCCCAGGTTGGTGGGAGAGAGGATTCAGCGGTACCACAATCCAGGTTGCACCCCGGGAACCCCGTCATAGGGGTCTGGATGCACGGGGGTTGGGCAGATGCAGGAGCAGCTGTCCCTGCAGTGATCCCCCTGCGGCTGCGGAGCAATGAGGGCAGGAAGTCGGGAGGAGAGTTGCATAGCCGAGGTTTCTGGAGGTGGGTCTGACCCAGCCCCAGCTGCTCCTTGCAGGGGAAGAGCAAGTCCCATCCTCCCCTGCCCCAGCCCAACCAGGCCTAGCAGCTGAGTCTGGCACAGGGTAGAAGCCACTGGCCAGGGCATCCCCTGCTCCCCACCCCCAATGCAATCATTTGCCTCTCCGCCAGCTCCTCCGGCCACCTGAAATGATGCACCCGCGCTGCTGGGGAGGGGCATGTGATAGCTCTTGCAGTTTCCCTTCGCTTCCTCATCAGAAGTAATTTATTAATTTTTCACTGCATGAGCAGCAGCACAAAATTCCACCAGGAGTAACATATGGATGAGAATTCCAAGAAGAATGATTGTTTCTTTCTTCCCCCTCCTAGTATCACTACAAATAAGAGTTAAGTTATTTGGGAACATTGATTGTGCATTTCCATTCCGAGCTTGTCAGTAAATTCGATGAGCATGAGAAGAGAACAAGACCCATGTCCTTTGGGCTTCGTTTCTAGCATGGATTCCATCTGCTCTACCTTTTGTTTCTTGCTTGTGCCAGGCTCCCCTTTGAGAATGCTGGGATCCATGCCTTCAATATACTTCACCAACAGGCCAAAAAGTTTATCGTTGAAACTTAACACAAGCTGCGGAAGGAAGTAAAGAAGAAAACCATTAATTTAACAAGGAGTCCTGTGGCACCTTATAGACTAACAGACGTTTAGGAGCATGAGCTTTTGTGGGTGAATGTATCCGGGGATGCATCCGACGAAGTGGGTATTCACCTATGAAAGCTCATGCTCCAATATGTCTGTTAGTCTATAAGGTGCCACAGGATTCTTTGCTGCTTTTACAGATCCAGACTAACACGGCTACCCCTCTGATACTTGACATTAATTTAACTTGTTCAAAAGATGCTAGAACTTCAGTGGGAGTAGGGTAGGAGGAACAGGAACAGGATTTGAGGGAGGACAAAATCTTACGCAAATAGTTGACTGAAAAAGAATTACTCCGCTCCTAGACTACAACTACTCAAGGGAATTAAAACCCTACTCTACAACACAAAACATTTCACCTTCTGCAGTTAAATTCTTCAAAGATGGACAAATTTAAAACTGGCCAACAGTTAAAGTGTCTAATAAAATGTCACAGGCAACGGGTTGGGGGAAACTGCAGAAAACCACTGACCTATATTTTGTGGAACAGATAGTTTAGAATATCTTTATCTGCAGATTAGTTTATTACAGAAGTTCTCTGAGGCTGTGACCCACTGTCCTCTCTTCGGCATGGAGTTGAGCACAATGATAGTACTTAGCAAACAATAAGGATTCGTAAGAGTCATTATCTCCTCAAGGACGTAACAGACCCGTGGTCAAACACTTATAACAGATCACATTTAAACCAACTTCTTAAAATAATAATAAATGCTTGCAACTCTATGGAACCTTATACCTGAGGATCTCAAAGTACTTTAAAAGCAATAGATCAAGTCTAAATCACCTTCCAAGACCTGCAAATGTTCCTATTTTACATCTGGGAATCTGAGGCACAAAGCAATTAAGTGACTTGCCCAGAGTTATACAAGAATTACATCCAGTTACATCAAGTCTGAATTTGATCAAACATCTGTGGCCAAGTTGGCATCAGAACCCAGATCTCATAAGGCTTTGATTTTCTTTATGGGGAAGGCTATGGAAAAGTCAGGTTTTGTACCACTTTACTCAGGTTGTCCCTACAGACAACAAAGCACTTATTATTATATACAGTCTCTGACAGTGCAACACGCTCTCTTCTCAAGGTGATGGGAATGCTCAGCAATACAAACAGTGTGGTTAAACATTCCTTAATATTTCATAATACAGAAGCTATCAACAGTATGATATTTGTCCCCTCAAGCACCAGAGTTGGATGGAAGTGATGGAAACTACAGCAATGAATTCACACACCTGTTGTCCTACTGAGAAGGCCAGGCTGTTGAACTGCTGAATGAACTCAGCTGCCATCTTGTCTGTGTCATACGGGTTGGCATCAATGCTCTTCTTCTGCAAAAAGTCTATCTCAATTGTCATAGTGCCGATGCATTGCTTGGTCTTGTCAAAAGTGTATGGGGAGACTGGAAAAAAACCCACATATTTCAGCATGGTGAAATCCCAGTATAACCTTGACAATGCACCTAACATGCTGTAAACTGGATTGTAGACTCTCCCAGCTATATACGGGAATACCACTACTATAGCCTAGCAAGTGTGATTCATAGATAACATTTCACCCAACACTTGAAAAATCCCAGTTACAATATAAGAATTTATTTCTATTATAATAATCATCTGATTCTTTGCAAAAATTCAGTCTTCTTGTTCAGATAAAAGTTCTTCATTGATCTGACGGTAGAAGATAAGTGCAAGAGAAAAAAAACAAAGTAAACGGATCTTTACTTTGAAAAGCACTACAATATGTTTAGAATTTGGAATCAGAGTCCCCAGAATCCCTACTGTATGTGATTAAGTATCCCATTTTACAACTTATCAAGGTTAAAATGCACAGTTAATGCTGAAGAATCATTTGTGATTGCATGATAGGTTTACATTATAAATCTCATGTGCTTCCAGAATGGTATTTAAATACTCTCAAACAAATCACTGGAAATGCTTAAAACACAAGTGAGACACCTGTGTAAAATATCTGCATTAAATCTACAAAAGCCATCTAAACCACTGGGCTAGCATGATAGTACAACTGACTAACACTTCGTACTTAGATAACGCCTTTAAACCACAGTGTTCGAAGGAAGGCATTACGTACAGTCATTCTGATTTTACAGTCTGCATAACTGCCAATCATGTGCTCAGTCCACAAGGGCCACAGTTGCCTCCCTGTCTCCAACGGGAGGAATTGGTTTGAGATTGGGGCTCACTGAACCTAACAGCACATGCATCCTTCCTCCCCTACTTCTCCCAACACCACCTTGAAATAACAGAGCTGGCAGCTGTGCTTGAGGTATTATCAAGAAACCCTTCCCGCACACAAACACAGGCACACACTGCAAACTGCAGGGAATCCAAGTTACCTACATTAAGGCAATACAAATAGGGTGACCAGATGTCCCAACTTTATAGGGACAGTCCTGATATTTGGGGCTCTCTCTTATATAGGCTCCTATTACCCTCCACCCTTTGTCCCGATTTTTCACACTTGCTGTCTGGTCACCCTAGGTACAAAGAAGTGAAGTGGCCTTGCCTAGATAACAACTAGTGGTTCCAGGAAATCTACCTACTCCATACCCGATTCTCAGTACTAATCCTTCAGTTCTGACCGTGCCCTACAAACACCTTTATTAAAGAATTCTTCTGGGCTCCTCCTCCTCAAACATCTCTCAGCTCTGCCCCCCAGCCAGCTGAAAAGACATAGCTCCTCCATAGCAGGAGCAGCATGCAACAAGCAACCACATCAGCCCAGCACAGGTTCTCTCAATAACCAGGTGACATCTCTCCCCTCGAGATTACTGTGCTGCCTCTGCTCCCCAGCTATCTACCTCTCTGCCAACAGCTGCCTATTAATGCCATACCTCACTTCCTTACTCCCACGCATCCCAAACACTTTCCAGCTCCCTACTGCTAGTCCTCCTCTTGCCACACAGGAACCCATTTTTGTCCCAACTTTCCAACATCCTCCTATTCCTGAATTTATCCCAAGAGTCAGAAAGTAGAGGGTAAGGCACAGAACGCTCTTGTTTTGCTGATTTTTAGATCACAGAAACTAGTGATTTTGTTTTGTATGCAATGTAAATAAACAATTCTGACCTGTCCCAGCCCCTTAGGGCAGTCATCTAAGTTTTTATATCATATTCACAACAGTCTGAGTTTTGTTTTTAAGGACTGTATGCAGGCCAACATTCAAATGGAGAAAGCTTTAAAATCTAAAGCATAAGTTGCTTATATTATTTGGGGGGAAGGTATAGCAGGATCAGTTACACAGAGCAAAATTCTCTTTCTGTGAAGAGATTCATTTGACTTCAAAAATTATCTAGTGTACCTTTCCTAATGAAATCCCGTGGAATGCTGTGCAACAACAAATAAATATTCTGACAGTCCTTCCACAAAGACAATCACAAGGGGGGGGGGGGGAATAGCTCACTGGTTTGAGCACTGGCCTGCTAAACCCAGATTGTGAGTTCAATCCTTGAGGGGCCCTCTGGGGTAAAAATCTGTCTGGGGATTGGTCCTGCTTTGAGCAGGGGGTTGGACTAGATGACCTCCTGAGGTCCCTTCCAACCCTGATATTCCATGACTCTACAAAATACACTCCTGCAAAAACCCAATGATCCAGCAGTACAAACTGGTTGCTTCAGAAACAGAAGCCATTTTCTTTCTTCTAATGGCTATGCAATCCCACAGATTGTCATTTGAGCTCCTGGATATGTTTTCTGCTATGTAGTCACACCTCTGTTTGTCTTTATGAAACAGGGGAGCATATTAAACTGCTGTAGAACTGTAAAGAACCCCTTACAAAAAGCACCCATACTGCAAGGAATTGACTTTTAGTCTAAACTCCTTCAAGCATAAAAACAGAAAACTGAACACATTTGCCATTGCTAAACCACCATGGTCAGAGTCGTTACTAACCAGCAGATGATTCTGTTACTATCAGCTTAACTTTTCAATGGAAACAAATTCAATCACAAGTGCTATTTTCTTCAAATATCCAACATATGTATCCTCCAGAATTTTATTTCAGGCAGCTAGGCCATTGCAAACAAGTTTAATGCTCAGCTAATCACAGTACACAACGTTCTAATGGGCATGGGAATCTGAGACAAGGCAAAGCTACCATCCTCCCTTGAAAGACGTGAGTGGGGGTCCACTCATGACCACTGAACTATGAGTGGCAAAGAAATTGCTACATGGTGCTTCACATCTCTCTAGGCCACTAATCTACACAAACCAGATGTTGAGACAGATCTTTTTTTAAGCAAAGCTAGTCTAATCAGGTTTTCGTATCTGATCTCTCGCATCTTCAAAACCAAACAATAACCATGCTTTCTACAGACATGAAATAAACATCTTAACTTACATATTAGAGTCTCTAAATTCTGAATAGCTGGCGACATGGTCAATTGGAGAGTTAGTCTACAACAGGCAATGACCTCTAAATGGTCCTGTGCTTTGGTCAAAGGAATGATTGAAATTGATCACCGCTACAATGTGTGTGTGACTCCTATACACAGTATCTGTGTTCCTTTGAGTTTTGTTTTTAAAATGGGTTAACGTCCACAAAGGAGATTTTAAAAGGGAAAAATAAAATTAGAGTGTGTTCAGGGTAGCGCTATTAAAATATTAGAAAAAATGCTGCTGACTAGTGATAAACTAAACAGATTCAGCTCCTTAAGTCTAACAAAGAGACGGTTATGGGGTGACTTGAGTCTGTAAGTACCCGTCTACATGACAAATAAATATTTGATTGTTTCTTCAGTCTATCAGACAAAGGTTTAACAAGGTCCAATGGCTTGAAGTTGAAGCCACACAAATTCAGACTGGATATAATTTTTAACAGCAAGCGTAATTAACCATTGGAACAGTTTATCAAAAAGCAGGGTGGATTTTCCATCACTGACAATTTTTAAATCAAGACTGGATGTTTTTCTAAAAGATCTGCTCCAATTCAAACAGGAATTATTTCGGGGAAGTGCTATGGCCTCTGTTACACAGGAGGTTAGACTAGATGATCACAGTGGTCTCTTCTGGCCTTGGAATTGATGGAAATTATTATATCTTTAGAATTTTTAAATTAAAAACAAAACCATCTATTCTATTTAGGCTTTTACATCCAGCCCATTCACATGGAATCTGAGCCCATAAAAGTCAGCTATCATAAGCCCATAATCTAGTGCTTGTAATAATAAACAATTTTAACATTAGTGTTTAATTTCTTTTAATTCAATTACAAACAAGATTTTGCCTCAATTCAAACACTGCTCTGCAATGTTTAACCTTATGCCAGGGCATGCAAACTAGAAAGCAAATCCGATCAGTTTTCTGGCTATGTTGATCAGGTTAAAGGCAAAAAATAAATGTAACTATGAAATGTTTGTTAAAATTCTCTCTTGTTTAATAATTTCAGGTGTCACAAGGCACTTAAAAGGGTTTTCAAACCACACAATACCCTTTTAAACTCAAGAAACACAGATGCCACCTTATGACAGCTAAGCCGACTCTTGCAAGTACAAGATGTAGTTGCAGAATAATTAAGCGGAGGCATGGTCTTCCGTATCAAAGGCTCAAGAAACAGGTAATACAGCCATCATAAGTTTGGAGAACAACAGTAATTTTAGAGAGAAATGACAGGATAGTATAAAAATCACATTTTTTCTCTTATGGAGTCGCCAATTTTTTTAAATCTCAAGTTTTCAGAGGCAGGTAAAATCTGTGACACTACAAAACTTGTATTTTATGTGAGCAATCACCCTCTGCAGGAAATATTAGCCCTGGAGGACGGCAGCTGTTGACAAGGGAATCACCTAATTAATAACCTACCACAACTTTGTGCAATATTTCCTATTACAAATTAAAAGAAAATGGGCAGAAAAGGGGAGTTACACCAAAACAAGCATTTTTACACCATTTGAGGTGTCATATTTCAAGTACGTAAAAGGTTGCTACAAGGAGGAGGGAGAAGAATTGTTGTTCTTAATCTCTGAGGATAGGACAAGAAACGATGGGCTTAAATTGCAACAAGAGAGGTTTAGGTTGGACGTTAGGAAAAACTTCCTAACTGTTAGGGTGGTTAAGCACTGGAATAAACAGCCTAGGGAGATTGTGGAATCTCCATCATTAGGGATTTTTAAGAGTGGGTTGGACAAACACCTGTTAGGGATGGTCTAGCTAATACTCAGTCCTGCCTTGAGTGCAGGGGACTGGACTAGAGACCTCTTGAGGTCCCTTCCAGTTCTATGATATTGTGTCAAGCAGCCAAAAACAATCTTATAGGAAAATACAACCACATAGGAAGCTATAGCTTGGGAAGACAGGTTTGTCCATGGGATTCAGCAGGATGAGGTTACTTACCTGTAACTGGAAGTTTTTTGAGATGTGTGGTCCCTATCTGTATTCTACTAGGGGCTTACGCATGGACGCCATGAGTCTGGAGCAAGAGAATTTGAAAGTAATATTGTCTGTTGGTCTGCGCATACACCCTTGTTTTGCCACATGGTTTCGTCTGAGGCAATAAAGGTGGGGCAGACCCACCACACCTTCGGTTCCTTCACCACCACTAATCAAACAAATCCACGGAAGAAAGGAAGGAGGGCGGCAAGTAGAATACAGATAGGGACCACACATCCCAAAAAACCTTCAGTTAAACAAGTAAGAAACCTCTTCTTCTCTGCGTGGTCCCTGCTGCATTTCACTGAGGGTGATTAGCAAGCAGTACTAATTTGGAGGAGGGTGCAAGGAAGAGGATGGAACAGTGGAACGGAGGACAGCGCCCCAAATGAGGCATCTGTCGCAAAGTCATGCGCACCAAGGACTAACTTGCAGCAAAGGAATGTACCAAACTCCATGCAGTTGCCCTATACATGTTAGGACGCGGAACATCGTGAAGGGCAGCTGTAGTCAATGCTTGCTCCTTTGTACAATGGACTCTCAATCCCAAGGGGTAGAGGCAGTCCCTATAACCAGCAGAAAAGCACAATGCATCCCAAATCCACTTAAAAATCCTCTGTGTGGGGAATGTTTGCCCCTTAATCCTTTCAGCTATAGCAATAACCAGTCTAGGCACTTCCCGAAAGGTCTCATCCTCTGCAGATAGAAGGCCAAGGCCCTGTGGACTTCGAGGGAGTGAAGACACCGCTCTTCCACAGAGGAGTGCGGCTTTGGGAAGAAGCAGATAAGTGTGTGTGTGTTGGTTAAGATGAAAGCAAGATACAACCTTTAGTAGAATCTTGGGGTGCAGGGACAGGGAAACTTTGTCCTTATGGAATATGGTGAAAGAGGGGTCAATCATCATGGCCCCTCTATCATGACCCCCAGTTCACCTACCTCCTTACAGAACTAATAGCTATCAGGAAGGCGACCTTCACAGAATCGAAGTTTTGGAAAGGACCTCAAGAACTCTGCTAGTCCAGTCCCTTGCACTCAAAGCAGGACAAAGTATTATCTACACCATCTCTGACAGGTGTTTGTTTAACCTGTGCTTAAAAATCTCTGATGATGGAGATTCCATCACCTCTCTAGGCAATTTATTCCAGTGCTTAACCACCCTGACAATTAGGAAGTTTTTCCTAATGTCCAACCTAAAATCTAAAATGCTCTTGCAGCAATTTAAGCCCATTGTTTCTTGTCCTATCCTCAGAGGTCAAAGAGAATAATTTATCTCCCTTGTCCTTGTAACAATCTTTTATGTACCTGAAAACTTATGTCCCCGTCAGTCTTCTCCATACTAAACAAACTCAATTTTTTCAATCTCCCCTTATAAGTCATGCTTTTTAGATCTTTAATCATTTTTGTTGCTCTTCCTTGTTTTGTTGCTCTTCCAAATTTGTCCACATCTTTCCTGAAATGTGGCACCCACAACTGGACATAATATTCCAGCTGAGGCTGAATCAGCACGGAGTACAGCAGAAGAATTAATTCTTGTGTCTGGCTTACAACACTCCTGCTAATACATCCCAGAATGATGTTTGCATTTTTTTGAAACAGTGTTACACTGTTGACTCATATGTAGCTTGTAGTCCATTATGACCCCCAGATCTCTTTCCACAGTGCTCCTTCCTTTGCAGTCATTTTCCACTTTGTACATGTGCAACTGACTGTACCTTCCTAAATACAGTACTTTGCTATGTCCTCACTGAATTTCATCCTATTTATTTCAGACCAGGCCTCAGTATTCTATATAACTACACCCAAAACATTATGTAAAAGAATGGTGAAGCTGTAGTCAGACATTCAAACAATAGAAAATGCCAGAATTAAGTTAGTTTGTGTAAATCTTAGCTTAGGCTCCTTGTGTGTGTACATAAGGGCAGCCTTGCCCCTCACCACACAGGAAAACCTGGGCAGAGCCAGACACCTATCATAAGGAAGGAACACTTTGCAACTGAAGTCAGCTATAAAAACTGATCAACATTCTTGTAATGCAGCAGCAACGAGTAATTTTAATCTATCCTCACATTAAAACTAACAAAACTCATCGAAACATGCATAGCAAGCCAGTGTACTACTTAATAGTCAGTCAGTCAGTCTACGGTGTGAGGCAGATTTGTATCTGAGGGCTTGTCTACACAGGGGGGTGCATACTGCATTACACAAGCTGCACTGACAGGGTGCATACCAGACAGTATACCCTCTGTCAATGCACATCACTGCATACACATGGTGGCAGTTTGCTGCAAACCAAGGGTGTTCCATGCTGCTTTCCTTTGCTACCGAGCAGCATGCATTCTGGGATTTTTCTCGCTGTGCACTGTGGGATACTTAGTGGAAGCCAGGCTAGTTCAAAATTTTAAATAATCCCATGATTCATCTGTCTCCATACTTCCTTTAGGGGTGAGCTAGCACCATATTCAAAACGCTGTTAGCCAGCATGGACCCAACAATGCTCCGCATTGCTATGCTGGCAACTGCCAACGTGCAGAGGCTCTTTGAGCTGTCTTTCAGCACTCAAAGCCAGAGGAGTCTGGTTTCGGACTTCACCAGCTGCACCACCAATAGACGACGTGGCAGCAGCTCCTCCAGCTGCAAGAGGATCTCTAGCAACGGTGGAAGCAGGACGAGGAACAGGAGGAACACAGAGCAGCTGACAACAGAGAACCTGTTCCTGGAGCAGCTTCACCATCTGCCACGCTGTCTCTGGGCTTGGGAAACCAACGCAGATTGGTGAGAAAGGATTGTTCTTCACACCTGGGATGACCTGCAGTGTCAAGAGAATTTCAAGATTGGGAACGCAACCTTCCTAGACATATCTGCTGAACTGACCAGCACTTACAGCAGCAGCCTACTAACATGCAGTGCCTCATAGCAATGGAGAAGTAGGTCAGAACTCCCATCTGGAGACCGGCCACCCATGAACGCTATTGGTCCATTGCAAACAAACTCAGCGTTGAGAGATCGACAGTTGGGGCCACCGTCAGGCAGGTGTGTGATGCCATGAAAAAGGTACTGTCGCACCAGGTTATAAAGCTTGGTAAAGCTCAGAGTTATTTATGATTTTGCACACGTAGAATTCCTAAACTGTAATGGACAACTGTGGGACCCAGGTGCCTAGCATTTGCCCTTCCCCACCTTTAAGGGCACAGAATTCATAAATAGAAAGGGGGTTTTCTCTATCATGCTCCTGGATTTGTAGACCACCGTGGCAGGTTCACAGATATAAATGCAGAGTGGTCTGGAAGAGTCTACTATGCTAGGATCTTTCGGAATTCAGCTCTATTTACATTAATGGAGAAAGTTATCCTGGGGGCAACAGTCCTATGTCATAAATGATGTTGGACATGGCTCAGGTATGCTGGGACACTTGGTTTATCCTCCATTTCCCTGGTTAATGAAGCATTCACAGCCTGCTTGGACAGAAAGATGGACCTTTTTAACTACTTGCTCGGTAGTTGAAGAATGGGAGTGGAGTGTGCATTTAGCCATTTGAAAGGGAGATAGCACTGTCTGTGGAATAGGTAGGAAGCAGCAGAAAAAAATCCCCAAGATCACAACCCCATGTTATATTTAACAAAATATTTATGAGACTATGGGAGAAAACCTTGGCAATAGTGTGAGGCAGAGGTGGAGAGATGTACTCAGTAGCCTGAACAACCAACCAGGTGTCTAAGGGCTTGGCTACACTTGGAAATGTGCAGCGCTGGGAGTTACAGCTGTGGTCGTACAGCTGTGTAGGAACAGCGCTGCAGTATGGCCACACTGACAGCTACCAGCGCTGCAGTGTGGCCACATCTGCAGCATTTGCAGCGCTGTTGGGAGTGGTGCATTGTGGGCAGCTATCCCAGCGTTCAAGTGGCTTAACTTGTTCAAAAGATGCTAGAACTTCAGTGGGAGTAGGGTAGGAGGAACAGGAACAGGATTTGAGGGAGGACAAAATCTTACGCAAATAGTTGACTGAAAAAGAATTACTCCGCTCCTAGACTACAACTACTCAAGGGAATTAAAACCCTACTCTACAACACAAAACATTTCACCTTCTGCAGTTAAATTCTTCAAAGATGGACAAATTTAAAACTGGCCAACAGTTAAAGTGTCTAATAAAATGTCACAGGCAACGGGTTGGGGGAAACTGCAGAAAACCACTGACCTATATTTTGTGGAACAGATAGTTTAGAATATCTTTATCTGCAGATTAGTTTATTACAGAAGTTCTCTGAGGCTGTGACCCACTGTCCTCTCTTCGGCATGGAGTTGAGCACAATGATAGTACTTAGCAAACAATAAGGATTCGTAAGAACTCCTAAATAGCACTTCAGACCACATTAAGCAGCTGCTCAACACAGACGTACCCCTCTCCCCTCCAAACAAACAGCTGTGAACCATTCACAGCAATTTTCCGCTGCCGTCGGGCTCCCCTCGCTCGTCACTGGAGCAAAGAGCAGCTGTGTTTGTTTTTTAGAGCCCGTCTTCAGCCATTCTTCCGGTTTGTTGTAGACAGGAATTCTGGGATACCTCTTAATACCCTGGAGGCCAATAACAGCGCTGTTGGTGTCCACACCTGATGAGCAGCGCTGCATCACCAGCGCTGGAATCGCTACACCCCAATCAGACCAGGTGTTCAGCCAGCGCTGCAGCCAGGGAGTTGCAGCGCTGGCTGGGCTTTGTAAATATGTACACAGAGTGAGCTGCAGCGCTGTAACCCCTTCACCAGCGCTGCAACTCTCCAGTGTAGCCAAGCCCTAATATAAAATGCAAACAGGCAGGACAATATTCATCAAGAGTCTCTTACTGAGTAGTCCCAAAAATGAAAATGCTGAAGAATCACTGATTTAGAATGCAGACCATTATGTGGTTCTGTTAATACAAACCCAGTTTACAGATGATCCTAAAGATAATCCGAAAGATAATGCCACTGATTCAAACAGAGCTACTCCAGAGATGAACTTGTCTCAAGGCATTTTTATACACAAACTATTTTTTGACTGGCTGAAAAGGATTTTTATTTTTTTGTAATTTATCAGTGAATAAGGGCCAGCTACCCACCAATCTAAATATGTGCTGACCAAACGCCCTGGTCTAATCAAGCAGTAATCTGGAGGCAGAACAGACTTCTACATTTAACGTAGCCGCAAAGTCATTATCTCTGTGACAGTGTTCAGTTACTGACATTTTATTTCTGTTATGCCAGAAGATTAACGTTGTCTGAATCATTTTCTCTGATGCATGTCACATAAAATGCTCATTTTTGGCCCACTCCTTAGAGGTGCAGAGCACCCGCTGCTCCCATATTCTCTACCGGGTGAATTCTAGCTGGCTTAGAGAGTACAATCGTATGATTTATCCATAACAGCGTTGCTTTTTAAAAGACACTGCATTGAGGTGAGAAAGGGAATCAATCAACAGTTCCCACCTTGCTTATTTGTGAGCAACAGAATCTTTCACCCTATTCAATGGAGAAGTGGAGAAGCAGTTAGATTTGCTAATGAAGTATCTAAGCCACATTATTATGGGCAAGAGATTGAATGGAACTTAAAATGTCAGATTCAGATCTATGTTGCCTGGGAATGGGGGAGAACAGGAGAAGAAAGATAGTCAGGGCTTTTTCTCCTAATAATTACTCAATTTAAAATTAAATTAAGCTGCCTATGCTTCCTCCTCCCCTGTACTATGCCACTTCCCCCACTAAAACTTACTATGATTGGTGCATTTTGGAAGGCTTACCTGTTCTTCTCCAGTCTGCCTGAACTCCCAGGCCAAATCCTAATTGCTCAGATCAACCTAAAACCTAATTCTGTAATGAGATCTGCTAACATAGACCCTTACACCTGAGAAGATTCCCACTGAAGACAATGGGACAGCATGTAGGTGTTTAGAATCTGAAATAATGGATCCCACTACAGGACCGGAACCTCTGTTTATAACCTCTTGAAGGAAGAACCTTTCCCTTGTGCTAGTTAGTAAAGCACCAGTGCGCACTATGGACAGGACAACACGTTAAATGCTGGAGGCTGCAAAGGCTCAAAACCTACAGTCCCTGCCAACACTCACCTTCCCATTTCATCCCCAATCTGCATCTCAAGTCATCCAAACATGTGTGTTCAGCATTTCCAAAGATCAGGCCTCTTATGTGCCCCAACGCGGATTTAGGTGCCTAAATTTAGTTTGAGAATCTTGGCTTACAAACCAGATTCTTTTTAACTGCTCCCAATTTTGATGCCCTGTTAATTTGTGAGAGCTGTCCTCCCCAGACATAGACTGTAGGAGTATCCCTTTGACAGGTGATCCCAAAATTAGTCAGGAAAACTACCTGGCTGAACAGAAAGCAAACTCCTAATAATGAACCTTAACAATGGGATTTGTAATCAGAGTTTCTTGACACTAATTCCCTGGTCCTGATGGGGATGCTGTGAAACATTTTGCGTCACTGCTGAAACTGGGAACAATTCATTCTTGCCCTTGAACCATGGATGCACCAGTCATTTTTGCCCCAAGTTTGCACAATAGAAAAAAAAAAGCGGGGCGGGGGGGGAGATAGTGGCCAAAAAAATGCCTTTTCAATGTTCAGTGTTCGATTTAACATCTGCAGTGAGCAGGCTCAAAGCCCCGTAAGTGCGCACACTGCACAATGCACCAGTATAACAAAAGGCTTTTCAAGAATAGGCTAAGCATCATCTGGATTCATGAATATGTGCTATGGTGACCAAGGCTATTTAAACAAACAACAGGTATTTTAGATGGATATTTACCAAAATAGTGCCATTCACAAAGACCTGGGCTCCAGCAATCCACATACGCTGATACATTGTATCAGTCCATGGCACCAAAAGAATCCCAGCACCAGCATGCAGAGGCATTAGACATTGGTAATATTCACAGCTAACCACCTAGTTACCTAGACCATGATCTACCTAGGAAATACATTCTTGCTTTCTGAAGACACTCACATGGAGCAAACAGGTTATTTTATGATATTGCTGTATTTTGTATATATATGTCACGTCAAGAAACCTCATCTTCAATCATTATGAGGTTTGAACAGGACAGTCTCAGACATGAAATCAAACTCTAAGAGTGATGGGGGAGCAGAAGGCTTGCAGATATTTAAAAAAGGGATAGAGAATAAGACTGAGAATATATTATTGCCCTTATATAAATCCATGGTACACCCACATCTCGAATACTGTGTGCAGATGTGGTCTCCTCACCTCAAAAAAGATATTCTAGCACTAGAAAAGGTTCAGAAAAGGGCAACTAAAATGATTAGGGGTTTGGAGAGGGTCCTATACGAGGAAAGATTGAAGAGGCTAGGATTCTTCAGCTTGGAAAAGAGGAGACTAAGGGGGGATATGATAGAGGTATATAAAATCCATGAGTGATGTTGAGAAAGTGGATAAGGAAAAGATATTTACTTATTTACTTATTCCCCTAATACAAGAACTAGGGGTCACCAAATGAAATTAATAGGTAGCAGGTTTAAAACAAATAAAAGGAAGTTCTTCACACAGCGCACAGTCAACCTGTGGAACTCCTTACCTGAGGAGGTTGTGAAGGCTGGGACTATAACAATGTTTAAAAGGGAACTGGATAAATTCATGGTGGCTTAAGTCCATAAATGGCTATTAGCCAGGAAGGGTAAAGAATGGTGTCCCTAGCCTCTGTTCATCAGAGGATGGAGTTGGATGGCAGGCAAGAGATCACTTGATCATTGCCTGTTGGCTTCACTCCCTCTGGGGCACCTGGCATTGGCCAGTGTCAGTAGACAGATACTGGGCTAGATGGACCTTTGGTCTGACCCAGTACGGCCGTTCTCATGTTATGTTCGTGCCCCATGGGGTCCCCCTTCTACTGATAACCTCTCTACTGTAGTCAGCCTTGGGGTCTTAAATCTCTCAGATCAATGTAGGTGTAAACCCTCACCTCAGAGTGAGTGAGTAACTGGTGGAATTACCCCATAACTATAGATAAGGCGTCAGGCTGAAGATCTGGCATGTTCCAGGCCAGTTCAGCTTTAGTCTGTAAACCACATAAAGAATCAGCTTTGATAAGTTTATGTTAAGTTCTTGACCTACCATCTATATCTTGTCCAATGGAGAGGCCGGCCCATTTTCTCTGTAAAAAAACAAAACACAAAAGTTACAGAGAGGCAATCACTCATCCAAATTACAGATACCAGCTCACAGGAGAGCCTACTTCCTCACGGTGAGCTTCAGGAAACATAGGAAGCCCAGTTTGAACAGCAAAGCAGACAGAATAGAACTAGGGCTGTCGATTAATCGCAGTTAACTCACACGGTTAACTCAAAAAAAATTAATTGCGATTTAAAAAATTAATTCTGATTAATCACAAACAACTGAATACCAATTGAAATCTATTAAATATTTTGGATGTTTTTCTTCATTTTCAACTACATTGATTTCAATTATAACACACAATATAAAGTTTACAGCGCTCACTTTATACGATTTTTATTACAAATATTTGCACTGTAAAAATAAGTTTTTTTTTTTCAATTCACCTCATACAAGTATTGTAGAGCAATCTCTATGATGAAAGTGCAACTTACAAATGTAGGGTTTTTTGTTACATAACTGCACTCAAAACAAATGTAAAACTGTGTGTGAAAATTGTCATTGGGGATAATATTTATAATGCATTGTATTATAGCTTATGTTCTTTTGAAATCTTTCTGTGAACGAGAAATTAGATACTGTAAAAAAGATATTTAAGTGAATTTCAGTAGGTCTGAAGGATTCTTTCAGAACAGTATGATGTACCTACTGCAACCCACTGCTGCCAAGCATCTTATACCTCTAATTATTTTCCAGACTGCTGTGATAGAAGAAGTATATGGAGCATCAGTAGGAAATGAGTGTTTTTCCCAATTAAGACATAATGGGACATATATATGACCACCTTACAAAATTCCGTACACTCACTCACCTGCTCAAGCATATATTAATTTTTTCATCAGCATAGTAAGAGTGAGAAATTAGTTTTTGTGCATACACTGATATATTTATGACATGAGGCTAACATACTGCAGAGAACAGGAGACGAACCAGAAGAACTGCATGATTTATAATAGATCTTTTCTTGCTCTCACATTTAGACTCTAACAGAGGATAGTAATAAGCAGCTACAATGTATGCTTATTCCATTATAACTTCTTTAAAAAAAATAAAGACAAAGTAGTCAAGAGCAAACGGGAGCTTCACTGCACCTATCTCAGAGTAAGCCAAATCTCCAAATAAGCTGATATTAATGAAAAAGAAAGCATTTTTGGAGAAAAGTTGGCAAACATGTTTTCTTTCATAATTTGAATGTGCTGAATCTGAAGATGTTTACCAAGCTAAATTCTGAACTTTAATGCTAATATTTGTAACTTAAAAAAAAAAAATAGACAGTAAAGAAGAGGTACTAAATAATTAAATTTGTTGCCATTTCCTGTACTAGTGGCAGTACATGGATATGGCACGTATCCTACTCTTTACCAGAGCTCAAACAGGCTGGAATTTGGGAGCTTCAGCTGCACATCTTCAAAAGAATACTTCCCTTTTTTCACCAATATAACCACACAAATTATGCTTGACGGGGATCAGTGCACTTAGCAGAAATGAACCAGCTCCGAGGTATTTGAAAAGTTCCATAGAGGCAACTGGATTATGAAAGGTTCCAACCACAGAGTCAATCAGCAAAAAGAACAGGCACCTTAGAGACTAACAAATTTATTTGAACATAAGCTTTCGTGGGCTACAGACCACTTCATTAGATGCATAGAATGGAACATATAGTAAGAACACATATATACATAGAGAGAATATGAAAAGGTGGAAGTTGCCATGCCAACTCTAAGAGGCTAATTAAGATGAGCTATTCTCAGCAGGAGAAAAAAACTTTTGTAGTGATAATCAAGATGGCCCATTCCAGACAGTTGACAAGAAGGTGTGAGGATACTTAACATGGGGAAATATATTCAATTTGTGTAACGACCCAGCCACTCCCAGTCTCCATTCAAGCCCAATGGTATCTAGTTTGCAAATTATATTTTAGCACAGCAGTTTCCTGTTGGAGTCTGTTTTTGAAGCTTTTCTGTTGCAAAATTGCCACCTTTAAGTCTGTTACTGAGTGACCAGAGAGGTTGAAGTGTTCTCCTACTGCTTTTAGAATGGTATGATTCCTGATGTTAGATTTGTGTCCATTTATTCTTTTGCATAGAGATTGTAGAGATTGCATTTGGGTAATATACATGGGAGAGGGGCATTGCTGGCACATGATGGCATATATCAGATTGGTAGATATGCAGATGAACAAGCCTCTGATGGTGTGGCTAATGTGATTAGGTTTTATAATGGTGTCACTTGAATAGATATGTGGATAGAGTTGGCATTGGGCTTTGTTGCAAGGATAGATTCCTGGGTTAGTGTTTTTGTTGTGTAGTGTGTAATTGCTGGTGAGTATTTGCTTCAGGTTGTGGGGCTGTCTGTAAGCAAGGATTAGCCTGTCTCCCAAGATCTGTGAGAATGAGGGATCGTCTTTCAGGATAGGTAGTGGATATCTGATGATGTGCTGGAGAGGTTTTAGTTGGGGGCTGAAGGTGACAGGTAGTGGCATTCTGTTATTTTCTTTGTTGGGCCTGTCCTGTAGTAGGTGAATTCTGGGTCCCTTCCGGCTATGTCAATCTATTTTTTCACTTCAGCAGGTGGGTATTGTAGCTTTAAGAATGCTTGATAGAGATCTTGTAGGTGTTTGTCTCTGTCAATCAGATAGATCTGAACCACTTCCAAGAGTGGCCTGATACCACTGGTGAAAAGAGGAAGAAGAGGAATTAAAGTATCACAAGAATGTCCTCAGTAGATGGGCTCTCTCCCATATAATCTGTGTGCTCAAGGTGCAGCCCAAACCAGAAAATTGTTCAGGCTTGGACCTAATAACCAAATAACTTGCAATGAATCCACACCAGCATAAAAGCAGTGTGATCATGTTAATGAAAATAAAGTGTTAATCACACTTTTAAGATTCAAATTACTCACTAGTGAGCCAGCGTCCAACTGCAAAACATTTCATTGGAGGATTTGGTTATGGAAGTGATTCAGGAAGCTCTGCTGAAAGCAGAAACATTTGGCCAGGGTCAGCTGAATACCTTTATTCAGGAAAGGCTCATGATGCCAAAGGAGTGAAGTGTCCATACCAGATTCCAAGACCCACTGTAAAGGACAAGGGCTCTGACATTTTCCTCCCTCTATGCAGCTGAAAAAGTAAAGAAAAATCAAAGACAAGGTAGTCATATCAATGGCTGATCATCTCATATTGCAGCGTCTCATTACTGCCTATAATGTAGGAAGGATGGTGGATCTGCACAAAATATCAAATAATGAGCTAATGCCAGTTCCTCTTGCTTTTGCTGAGGTAAACACGCATCTTTGAAGTGGAAATAAGTCTAACAGATGTTTTTAACGAACAGTCATTTTCTTCCTGAGATAATCTTAATAGTACATCCATCCCAGTGGAGGGATAGCTCAGTGGTTTGAGCACTGGCCTACTAAACCCAGGGTTGTGAGCTCAATCCTTGAGGGAGCCATTATAGCAATCTGGGGCAAAAATCTTTCTGGGGATTGGTCCTGCTTTGAGTAGGGGGTTGGACTAGATGACAGCCTGAGGTCCCTTCCATCCCTGAGATTCTATGATTCTATCCAGTGATTTACAGCCAAGCACATGAAATGGCACTGGTGACCTTGCAAAGATTTTAGCCGAGTTAGTTCTTCATTCTGGACAGCACTTCAGCAGGACTGACGTTGTCTTTGAAAGACACAAACAGAATTCTATTAAAGGAATGACATGATCAAAGCGCTCCAAACATTCTAAGCAAATTTGGAAAATCATTGAGGACAGAACTGTTCCACTTCCTAACAGCTTGCCAGACTTCTTGGTCCATCCCAAAAAATAAGGCTGGTCTGGCTTGCTTCTTATCTGAAGAACTCCTAGTCAGTGCTCCATAAAACTGTCATACCCAGAGAGTTCAAAGAACACAGTTCAGTTAAATCATCAAATCCAGCTCTGGACACAAATGAGTTGCAAGCTGATCAGGAAGGCGGCGACATCAGGATTGTACTGCACTGTATACAAACAGATGTTGACTGTGTAGTTGTGTCAACACAAGACACTGATCTTCTTCTGTTAGTGGAACACTACGACAAAATGCATTGCAGCAAGTTGTGGATGAAGGTTGGAACACCAAATGCATTCCTGTGCATACTATTCAAGAGAAGCTTCTGCCTGCATTTCCTCAAGCAGACACAGAAACAGTACTCTCCTTCCATGCACAGTCAGTCAGCGATACTGTTTCCTGTATTGTTGGGAACAGCAAGAAAACCGCTTGGACAATATTCCTGGAGAAACATACTGCCAAGAAACTGGGGGAAGGATGATCTATAGAATGATAATTTCAGCAGAAGAGTTCATCTGCAACATGTGCAATTTATCTGATGAGGACGGCTGCGACAAGGGCCAAGTGATATTGTTCTCCAAGTGTCGACACCAGAGGCACTGCTCCCAGCAAGCGATGCACTGCGCTGCACTCAAAGAGCTCACTTGCAAGTTATGGAGTGTAGGCAGGCAAACTGCAACAATTCCACACTACACTCACTAGAGAATACGGGTTGGACCAAACATAATGAAGAAATGGTACCCACGCTAATGCCACTAGAGCCAATCCATGACAGCTGTGCAGAAACTGTAACCTGTGGATGTATCAAAGAGTGCATATCACAACACTGTAGCTGCAGAAATATCACATTGGCATCCACTGGGGCCTATAAATGCAAGGGGTGTGTCGGCACATGTAGGAACAGTTAAATTATACTTGTCTAGCAATGTGCAAGATATACAGTAACTCTTTGTAGTAGAATAAAAATAGAAAAATTATTAATTTTTCAAATTTTACATAAATTTTGAATTCCAATTTAGGTGGTGAAATACTCAAAATTCAGCTTGGTAATTATTTTCAGATTCAGCACATTAAAATTATGAAAAATAATTTGTTTACCTGCTTTTCCCCAAAAATGCCTTTTTATTTTATAGAAAATGTGCCCAGTCTATCAGAAAACTCTCTTGAAATTCTGATTGCAAAAGCCCAAACTTGCAGCATTAATTCACACTACTTATATTTATCCACAGGACTTTTTCTTCCCACCGAAATTGTTAACTTTAAAAAACTGACATGATACAAATGCCTTCTTCTGTTTCAAAGCCCTTTCACTTGCTTCCTGGTGGAAAAGTGAGACGACAATACCTGGGGCAGGCTGAACGCAATGTTGCCTGGAACAACAGATGGATGGGTTCTCAATGTGAAAATGTATCTGTGGTTTGAAGAAGTCCTCACAACTACATGCCTAGAAGAGAAAGAGCAGCATTTTATTTTGATTCCAATGTTATGAGAAATCATGTGTAACAATTCTTAGATTTCATTCAACTTCTGTGATGGAAAAACTAAGGCGCCATCCTGCAACACGATGTAAACAGTAGGATGTCTGTGCAGAAATTCACTGAAGTCACTGACTTCATTCAGGCTCCACATGGGTGAGGGCCCCTTTGAGACTGAGGAAAGGAAATCTGCATAACATTTTGAAAAGATGAGCCTGGGAGCTTAAATTCATCAGTCTGCTAGACACTATAAATGTGGACTGAATAGAGATGCTGGATTTATGGCTTATTACAACAATGTAAACAAGGGAGGGCAAACTTACTGACCCGCTGAGCTGAATGTGACAATCTTCAGATATCTGGGAGCCAGGGCACATCTGCCAGGGGTGGGGGCTTCGGCCCCTCGGGAGGAGCCTGCCAGGGCTTGGGGTTTCAGTCTGCTCCTGCTGAAGCCCCAAGCCCCAGCATGCGTGCCCCAGATGGCTGAAGTCTCAAGACTCCCCTCCCCACCAGCCAGAAGCCCCTGCCTCACCAATCTGCTGTAAGGCAGACGTTCCGAGCTCCCCACTTCCCCTGTCTTGTAGATGGAAAATGTGGAGGGCTCCGCGAGCTGCATTTTAACTGTAAAAGATGAGCCATTGTTTGGCCACCCTGATCTATAACCCACTATCCACCATTCCCAACTGCCTTCTCCCAATCCCAGGACTGGAGGGGTGTTAATGCGCCACTTCACCGTGAAAGATCTCTTGAAATGTGTGTTAACTACTCAGATTCAGCTGTGACACTACCTTTCCCAGACCTGAAGAAGAGCTCTGTGTAGCTCAAAAGCCTCTCTCTCCTCCCTCCAATGAAAGATATTACTTCAGTCACCTTGTCATCAGAGACGAGTGGGGTACCTGCTTACAGTGGAGGGGTACAATTTAAAGGTTCATCTCCCACCCCCACAATAGCTTGAGTCACCCACAGTGGCCCCTCCCTGCAGCTCCCAGCTTTTTGCTGCTGCCTCTCCCCATGCCGCAGCTCACCAGCTCCAGGAGCTGCCAACACAGGGCGGGGGACTGGCCAGCAAACCCTGGCAGAAATCTCAGGGCGAGGGAATGTGGCGCCCCCATGAGTTGCCTCTGCTTATCACACTAAAGCTCCCTGATCTCGACTATGTTTAATGTCAACTTATTCTTACAGTAACTTTTGTGTAAGCATCCATATACTGTCATTCATTGATAGCATCCATGATTTAATTAGCCTTTTAAAATAAGGAACCGTAGTACTTAACCACTGGCACAGCTTGGCAAGAATGGATTCCAAAACGCACTATAAAAGCTTTAGCACTATAAATGGAACAATTTCCCCACTTTATTCCTACACCTTAGCCGGTAAAAGAGAGTGATGAAATGGTCATCTGGAGATATTTAAATGGCGTAAGCAGCTTTTGGTTTGAATTTGATAAAACAGCAGAGCATCCAAGATTAAAACTATTTTTTAAAACCATAAGAATTTCAGTGATCCCTTGGGGAACTTTCTCCAAGAGTAGAAGGGTGTCCCAAAGAATAGAAGTGTTCCCTTCTCACACCCACCAGGCCATTGGCTTGTCCTCCCTGAAGCTGGCTATCTGCTTTTTGCACATTTATTGTTTTTTAAATGATTTGGGATCTCCTCAGGATGGAACGTACAACAGAAATGTAAGTTATTACCACTGTCTAATAGTAAATAATTGGTAAAGTGCTTTGAGATCCTGTGATCCAATGCACTACATCAGTGCAAAGATGAGACTCATGCTAACTTCTACAGATGTCAAAACTAAAGGCATGGAGAGGAAGGGACTTGTCCCAAGGTGTCACAGTGAATCAGCTGGGAACAGATCCAAGGTCTGATTCTCAGTCCCATGTCTGAAGGTGATTTCATGACGGAATCTGAATATCATGTCCACATATATGTGCATATGAAAATGTGAACATTAAAAGGAAGCCAATTATAAGCTATACATCTAATAAATTCTCCCTTGCAGTTAGTCAAGCCTAGAACAGAATGGTAAATACTAATTTTAAAAGAACAAAAGAGGACAGATGATTATTGTCATATGCACTTTACTGCAAGGCAGCAATATGGATGGCCTGGCTAAGTTTATCTGCAGTGCAGCAAGATTACCATAGCCTACAGCTCTGGTTTGATACTGAAATACTTTTTTACACTTCTGATGTATATACTTTAAAGAGCAATCTGCAGTTTCTTTCCATAACCAATATACACGCTAGTTCCTATGTAAACCTTAATTCTACAAAACAAGCAACCTTCTCAGGATTATTTATATAGCAGAATGTCCAGGGCTTTTTTGGTTACAACACATCTACAGTTGTTGTTTCCTGCATACTTTCATAACTGATAGAAGATTACAACCTAGTGGTTACTATTACTTACACACAGTCATAAATGAACACAGTTAACTCTTACAGGTCTAATGCTTAGGCTCTACCATTATTTAATTCAGGAAACCTTAGGAGAAGGTGCTAGTTTTTAAAATGCAAGAGGCAAGGATTTCAGATAAAATACTCACAGTTCGGCATCGCATTTTTTGCAATGCCACGTCATTTTATTACTAGCATCTGCTTGAAAAAGCGGGACATGCGTAAGTCCATGGGGCTGGATGCACTGCTTAAACACAAAAAGGAAGCTTACAAGTAATGGAAATTTGGACAGATGACTAGCGAGGAGTATAAAAATATTGCTAGAGCATGCAGGGGTGTACTCTGGAAGGCCAAGGCACAACTGGAGTTGCAGCTAGCAAGGGATGTGAAGGGTAACAAGAAGGGTTTTTATAGGTATGTTAGCAACAAGAAAATGGTCAGGGAAAGTGTGGGCCCCTTACTGAATGGGGGAGGCAACCTACTGACAGATCATGTGGAAAAAGCTGAAGTACTCAATCCTTTTTTGCCTTGGTCTTCACAGACAAGGTCGGCTCCCAGACTGCTGCACTGGGCAGCACAGTA